>NC_050198.1:36444254-36527949 GCF_004126475.2 Phyllostomus discolor | reverse complement strand
CCACATATTTAAGGAAACTGTTAAAA
Organism: Phyllostomus discolor; assembly: GCF_004126475.2. Classification (NCBI taxonomy): domain Eukaryota; kingdom Metazoa; phylum Chordata; class Mammalia; order Chiroptera; family Phyllostomidae; genus Phyllostomus; species Phyllostomus discolor. Next base: position 36,527,923 of record NC_050198.1, on the reverse strand, counting down.
CACTGACAACTAAGCCAATAAAACACAGACTTCAGTGGCCACAAATGGCAGAGAATACAAACTTTATTGAAGAATTTAGAAAGCCAAACACATATCTAGGCAGAAGGAACACTGAGAAAAGTCCTGAGAATGCCTTACGCTTTCACCTCATGCTAATCCCTGGGCTCAGTGGAAGATTCAACAGTCAGTGGAGAATTGCACCAGTGCAGAGCCAGCCTGCAAAAAATTAGAGAAGTGGCAGTTTTCTCTTTTATTCTGTAGTATTTTTTGTTTGGTTGTTTTCAGATCCTGGAAAATATGAAAATCTCTGTGAAAACATTAGCTGAACATGACTTAAAGTAAGAGACACTTCAGTGAGGACACCCAACAAAAAATAATTTTTTCAAAAATAGTTTTAAAAGGTCTCAGAAAAGAGTACTACAGCATTCATCATTCATTCTATTAATCAATTAATCCATAAATAGCAAATCATGGAAATGGGGAGAGTCTTATTACTAGAGTTACCAAATTATAATAATCAAATGTCCAATTTACACAAAACATCAAAAGATATACAAAAACCCTGAAAAAGATGGTTCATCCAAAGGAATGAGACAAGACACTTCCCTGACAAAACCCAGCCATTGAACACAGTTGAAAAAAAATTTTTAAATAACTCTTATAAGCAAAGCCAGGAGGTGAAAGACAAATACCATACGATCTCACCTTTAACAGGAACCTAAACAACAAAACAAACAAACAAACAAGCAAAATATAACCAAAGACACTGAAATAGAAAACAGGCTGACAGTGACCAGAGGGAAGAGGGGAGGGAATTTCAGGGGAAAAGGGGAAGGGTTTACAGGAACAAGTATAAAGGACACATGGACAAAAACAAGGGGGGTGTAGAAATAGGAGGGAGGTGGGGAGGGGTGGGGAGGTGGGCTCGGAGGGAGTGAAAGGCAGAAAACTGTATTTGAACAACAATTAAAATAAATAAATAAATAAATAAATAAATAAATAAATAACTGTCTTAAATATGCTCAAAGAGCCACAGGAAAAAAAAGTGGATGAAGAACCATACAAGTCAGAAAAATGATATTTGAATATAATAAAAATATCAATGAAGAGATTCAAATTATTAAAAAAAAAACAAACAGAACTTAGCAACCTAAAAAGTACAATAACGGAAATAAAAATTTCCCTACAGAGTTTTTTTCTGATTTAAGCAGGCAGCATAAAGAATCCATAAACCAGAAGACAAATCAATTAAACTATCAAGTCTGATGAGCAGAAAGAAAACAAAGGTTGAAGAAAAGTAAACAAAGCATAGGGGATTTATGGCACATGAAAAAATGGGCCTATAATATTAATTATGACTCCCAAAAAGAGAATAGAGAAAATAGCAGAGAAATTAGGTCAATTGATTTGGCTAAAAACATTCCAAATTGGATGAAATACATGCATATACAAATCCAAAAATCTCAATGAACTCCAAGTAGGACAAAGCCAAAGACACAAACTGAATTACTAAAATCTAATGACTGAAAAACAAAGAGAATCTTGAAAGCAGCACAAAATAAGCAAACTGTCATATACAGAGAATCCTTGATATAATTGTAAGCTGATTTCTCATCGGAAATATTAGAGGCCAGAGGCAATGGGATGATATATTTAAAGTACTGAAAAACAAAAATAAAACTTTTAAACTGAGCATTCTATGTCTGGCAAAATTAAGACATTCCCAGAAAAACAAAACTTAAGGGATTTAGTTATGACAAGACTTGTTCTATGAGAAATGCTAAAGGAATTAATTCAGATTGAAATAAAAGAATGATAGACAATAATTCAATGCTACATGAAGATGTCTAGTAAAGGTAAGTGAGCAAATAGATAAGCAAGTATTAAATCTTGATTTGTAACTTCATTTTATTTTTGACAAGATTTAAAAGATAAATACACAAAAATTAATTACAAATCAATGTTATTTGCAAGCAAGGTATAATAAAGCTGTAATTTATGGCATCATTAACAGAAGTAAGAAAATGGGTTTTAAAACAATTATTTAATTGAAGTTAAGTTGTTATTGATTGAAGTTAGACAGTTACAACTTTAGCATATGTAATCCTCATAGTAATCACAAAGACAGTAACCAGAGGGGAGGTGGGAGGGGATAATGGGGGGAAAGGGGAAGGGTTTTCAGGAACAACTATAAAGGACACATGGACAAAGCCAAGGGGTGGTGTAATCAGGGGAGGGAGGTGGGGATGGCTGGGGTGGAGGGAATGATGTGGGGTAAATGCAGATAACTGTACTTGAACAACAATTTTTTTAAAAAAATACTCTTAAAAAAGAATGTATCTTAAAAATATAGACAAAGGAAATGAGAAAAAATTAAAATGCGCAAGCACAAAAATTCAACTAATCACAACAGAAGGTAGAAATTGAGGAAATAAGGGTCAAAAAACCTGAAACATAAAAAAAAACAAATAGGAAATGGCAGACTTTTTAGTTGTTGGTAATTACAATAAATATAAATGGTCTAGTCCATCCACTCAAAAGGAATAGATAGCAAAGTGAAATTAGAAAAACATGATTAAACTACATGTTATCTTTAGAAAAATATGATTAAACTATATGTTATCTACAAGAGACTCACTTTATTTTTTTAAAGTTTTCATTTATTTGTTTTTAAAAGAGAGAGGGGAAGGAAGGGAGAAAGAGAAGAAGAAAAATATTGATGTGAGCGAGAAACAGACTGGTTGCCTCTCACATGCACCTCTTCCTGGACCAAACCCACAACCTAGGCATGTGCCCTGACCAGGGATTGAGCCATCAAACTTTTGCTTTGCAGGATGATGTCCAAGCAACTAAGCCACTCCAGAAAGGGCACCGAAAGACTCACTTTAAATTTAAAGACACAAATAGGTTAAAATGGAAAGTTAGGAATATATAGTCCATGTAAATAGTAAGCACAAGAAGCTCAAGGGTCTATACTAATACTATACAAAAATGGACTTGAAGTAAAAAATTGTCACAAGAGTCAAGGTATATTATATATTGATTAAAGGGTCAACTTATCAAAAATATATAACAATTACAAATATATATTACAGCAAATATCAGAAACCCAAATTATATAAAGCACACATTGACAGAACTGAAAGTAGAAATAGCTATTCTAAAATAATAGTTGGGTACTTAAATAACCCATTTATAATAATGGGTAAAACAACTAGACAGATAATTATTAACACAACAGAGGACTTAACATCACAAACCACTCAAGCCTAATGAACATTGCACTCAACTACAATGAAAAACAGGTTTTTTCCAAGTGAACATGAAACATTCTCCAAGAATGTTCTGTCACATAGGGTTTTTATAATTTTTTAAAAAACTGATTCATACAAAGTACCTTTTCTGACCCCAATGGAATGAAACTAGAACTCTTTAACAGAAGAAAACATTCTGAACAACAAATGAATTAAAGAAGAAATAAACAGGGTAATTTGAAATACTTTAAGTTGAATGAAAATGAAGTAACAAAATAACAAATTTTCTGGAATGCAGGAAAACCAGTGCTGAGAGGAAATTTTACAGCTGCAATTTCCACATAGAAAAGGAAGAAATGTTCAAGTGAATAACTGAAGTTACACCTTAAAAAACTAGAAAAAGAAGAGCAAGCTAAAACCAAAATTATCAGCATGAAAAAAATTAGTGTGGAAATAAATGAATTCTAGAAAAAAGGTAGACAGAAACAACAAAACTAACACTTGATTTTTTAAAAGATAAAAAAAACCCCTGACGAACCTTTAGGTATATTGACCAAGAAAAAAACAGAGAAGACTCAAATTACTAAAATCAGAAATGACTGTAGGAACATTACTATACATCTTAAAGAAATAAAGGTTTATGAAAAAATGCTACAAAATTGTACACCATTATACTACATAACATAAATGAACAGACAAATTTCTTAAAACACAAAAAGTACAGGGGGTAGAGGGATAATGGGGGACAGTAGGAGAAGGTGTATAAAGGACATATGGACAAAGCCAAACAGGGTAGGTTCAAGGGTGGGAGATGGGGATGGGTGGGGTGGGGGGCCAAGGTGGGATGAAAATGGAGACAACTGTACTTGAACAACAATAAAAAACATACAAAGTAAACAGTTGACTTAAGAAGAAATAGTAAATGTAAACAAACATCTAACAAGAGATGAAGTTAGTAATCAAAAACTTCCAAACAAAGAAAAGCTCAGGGACTGATGACTTCACATGTAAACTCTACCAAAAATTTAAATAATTTACATTCATTTTTTTTTCAAATTCTTCAAAAAAATAGAAGAGAAAGGAAGATTTCCTAACTCATCCTATAAGGATAATACTCTAATAAGAAAGCCAAATAAACATTAGAAGAAAAAAAGGACTTACAGAACAATAAAACTTATGAATATTAGTGAGTAATTAACAAAATACTATCAAACCAAATTCAGAATTATATCAAAATGATTGCAGATCAACACCAAATGGGATTATTTCTCCCCATAATGCAATGACAGTTTAAATACTGAATAAATCGATATAATGAACCACAGTAATAGATCAATAATGGGGAAAAAAACATGGCTATCTCAATTGTTGCAAAATAAGCATTTGATAAAATTTAAGACTTTGTCATTACAGAAACATACAAGGGGAACAATAGAAAAAATAAACACATGGAACTACATCAAACTAAAAAGTTTTATACAGCAAAAGAAACCACTAACAAAAGGAAAATGGAATGCACTGAATGGTAGAACATATTTTCCAATGATATATCTGATAAGGGGTTAATTTTCCGAAAATATATAAAAAAACTTAAGCAACTAAACCTCAAGAAGACAAACACCCAATTAAGTGGACAAAGGACCTGAATGGACACTTCTGCAAGGAGGACGTACAGGGGGCCTAGAGACATAGGAAAGGATGCTCAGCAACACTACCCATCAGAGAGATGCAAATTAAAACCACAATGAGATACCACTTCACACCTGTTCGAGGCGCTATCATCAGTAAATCAACAAACATCAAGTGCTGGCAAGGATGTGGAGAAAAGGGAACCTCTGTGTACTGTTGGTGGGAATGCACATTGATGCAGCCACTGTGGAAGCAGTATGGAGATAATCTCAAAAAGTTAAAAATGGAACTGCCTTATGACCCAACTGTTCCACTTTGGGGAATGTACTCAAAAAACCTGCAACACCAATTCAAAAGAACTTATGCACCCCAATGTTCATAGCAGCATTATTTACATAGGCAAGGTCTGGAAGCAGCCCAAGTGCCCGTCAGTAGATGAGTGGATAAAAAAACTGTAGTACAAAACAACAACAACAACTGTGATACATTTACACAATGGAATACTACTCAGTTGTAAAAAAGAAGTAAATCTTTCTTTTTGCAACAGCATGAATAGAGCTAGAGATTATTATGCTAAGTGAAATAACACAATCAGAGAAAGACAAATCCCATATATTCTCATTTATATGTGAAATGTAATGAACAAAGTCAACTGATGAACGAAATAGAAATAGAGACATGGGTACATGGAACAGACTATCAGATGTTACAGGGAAGGAGGATTGGGGGACCAGATGAAAGAAGGTAAAAGGATTAAGCAAAAAATACACACACACACACACACACACACACACACACACAACCATGTGGTGACAGCCAGAGGGAAAGAAGGGTGAGGGGGTAGGTGGAAGTGGGCAAAGGATGGGGGAAATTGTGACAGTAAGAGACTTTGCTTAGGTTTATGGGCACACAGTGTAGTATGCAGATGATTTTTATTGAGTTGTGCACTTGAAACCTGTATGGCTTTGTGGACCAATGTCACCCCAATAAATTCAATTAAAAATAAATAAATTTTTAAAATATTAAAAACATGCAAACACTCTTATAGAAGAAAACTTCCTCAACATGATAAAATAATTATTTGAAAACCCACAAGTAATATCATAGTCAATGGTAAAGACTGCAATCCCCCAATCATAAACAAAATAAGAATGCCTGATTTTTTTACTTCAATTACTCATATAATGAAACATCTAAACAGAGACATCAGACAAATAAAAGAAATAATTCATCCAAATTCTAAAGAAGTAAAACTTTCTATGCAGTGAAGACAAGATTTAACATAAAGAAGCCTGAATAATACACAAAACACTATTAGCATTAATAAATGAATTAAGATGCAGTATACAAGATGTATACTCAAAAACCAGTTGTATTTTTATATATTAACAATGAACTACGCAAAAATAAAATTAAGAAAATTATTTTTACAAGCATATCAAAAAAGAATAAAATATTTAAAAATAAATTTAACCAAGGAGGTGTAAGACTTATACACTGAAAAGTACAAAACACTGCTGGAAAAAATTAAAGAAGACACAAACAAATGGAAAACCTTCCATGCTTATAGATTAGAATATTAGAATTTTAATATTATTAAGATGTTAATATTACATATAGTGATTTACAAATTTAATGTAATACCTATTAAAATCCCAATAATATTTGCAGATATAGAAAAATCCATCCTAAAATGTATATGGAAATTCAAGTGGACCCTACATAGCCAAAACAATATTGAAAATTACAAAGTTGGAAGTCTAACACATCTTAATTTTAAAACTTACTAAAAGCCACTGTGATTATTTTATTTTTAAAAGATTTTATTTATTTATTTTTAGAGAGAGGGAAATGGAGGGAGCGAGGGACAGAAACATCAATGTGTGGTTGCCTCTTATGTGCCCCCTATTGGGGAACTGGCCTGCAACCCAGCCACGTGCCCTGATTGGGAATCGAACCAGCGACCCTTTGGTTCACAGGTCAGCACTGAATCCACTGAGCCACAGCAGCCAGTGCACTGTAATTACTTTTAAAAATGTGGTACTGGCACAAAACAGTCATATACAGACAAACATAATATAATAAAAAAGACAAAAATAGATATTACTCATAAGGTGAAATAATTTCAACAGGGGTTCCATGAACATTTAAAGGGGAAAAATAGTCTCTTCAACTCATTCTGTTGGGAAAACTGGATATCCAAATAAAAAAAAGAAAAAAATATTAGAACCTTACCTTACAACATATTAAAAAATTAACTCAAAATAGATAAAAGATTTTAACATAACATCTATAATATAAAACTCTTAGAAGAAAATAGTAAAAAAGCTTCATGACATTGAACATGGCAATGATTTATTATATATGACAAAAACATATGAAACAAAAAGTACAGATAAATTGGACTTCAAAATTTAATAATTCTTTGTGCAACAAAGTGCACTATCAACTAAGTGAAAAGGCAACCTATGGAATGGAAAAATATTTGTAAATCATATGCCTGATAAGGGATTAACATCTAGACTATATAAAGAATACTTACAACTCAACAACAATAAAACAATCTGACAAAAATTACACCACTAACTTACACCATACACTAAAATAAACTCAAGGTGGATAAAAGACCTAAATATGTCATGAAGCCATAAAAGTCCTAGAGGAGAACATAGGCAGAAAAATTTCAGATATCCCACGCAACAATATTTTTGCTGATATAACTCCTAGGGCAAGGGATATAAAGGAAAGAATAAATGAATGGGACAAATTAAAAAGCTTCTGTGTGGCTAAACAAAACATCAGCAAAATGAAAAGGGAACCAATTGTATGGGAAAACATATTTGCCAATGATACCTAGACAAGGGTTTGATCTCCAACATAAAAAGAATTCACACAACTCCATACCAGGAAGACTAACAATCTGATTAAAAAATGGGCAAAGGACCTGAATAGACACTTCTCCAAGGAGGACATACAGAGGGCCCAGAGACATGAAGGGATGCTCAGCATCACTAGCCATCAGAGAGATACAAATTAAAACCACAGTGAGATACCACTTCACACAGGTCAGAATGACCATCATAAACAAATCAGCAAACAAAAAATGCTGGCGAGTGTTAGAATGTACTGGGACCTCCTCCCACAGACATAACAAAAGTATGACTAAATATGGAGTAACCATCACTGAGAACAACCTGAAGACTAGCTGAACAGATTTTCTATAGCTAATGATATTTTTTAAAGCCACATTAAGATGAGTAGTAGGGGCAAAGACATGATCCAGTCACAATCCACACATCTGGTGCAGCAAGGACATCACAATTGAAGTGGTGCCCCTCAGAACCAAGTGGACTGAGCCCCACAACAGTCTTTCCAACCCAGGGTACCAGCACTGGGAAGAGGAGCTTATATAACATCAGACTTTGAAAATCAGCGAGGCTTACTTACATCTGAGAGACTTGAGGGTTGTAAGAAAGTGAGATGCCACCATTAAAGGGATCCCACACACTCACTAGCTCCAAAATCTAGTACAGATGAGCAGTTTGAAAGATGCCTGAATCATAAGTTAAAAATTATGTTGAGTAACTTTAGGGTGAGTGCCAGAGGGACAGGAATAAGTGGGAACTTACTCTGGAGATGGGGCTGGTGGCAAATGCCATTGATTCTTTGTCTTTTTATTTTACTTTTCTTCCACCTAGCTGGCCCAGCACAGCGGGGTGGCACTTCTGACACTCTCCATCTACCTGGTTAATACTGTTTATCCTGTTCTGGTATTCTCCTGTGGTCCTACCCCACCCATTCTGCTTGCCTAGGTCAGAGACCCACCCAAGCAGCACCAACCCTAGCACACTTGGAGGTCAGGCTCGTTTCACCTCAGAGCCCTTGCTATGTGGCTCCGACACACTGGCCCACATGTTGGCCAGCAATGATCCATCCCAGAACCCTTCTAAGACACTCTAGGAAGCCTGGTGGGCTTCCTTAGCCAGCACTGGAGCCCTTCCTAAACATCTCTAGCATAAAACTTCCAGTGGGCAGCCTTGGCTATATCTGAAATCTCTCCACAGCGGATCTTACTTCTGGGGGACAGCCCACACATATCAGATCATTCAAAGCAGTCATAGCAGGTCCTTACAGCCAGTGGCACAGGGGGCCAAATCCATGTACAAGTACACCTGTAGCAATCACAGCTGAACTACAACAGCAGGGTGCAGACAACCTGAATGGAATATACTCCATATAGCACATGGCTATAGTGACCAGGGAGGACTGCACCACTTGGCCCCACAGGGCATCTTCTCTATAAAGCCACTCTGAAGACCAGGAGACTTACTAATGTACCTCATACACAGAAACAAACACTGAGAGAAAAGCAAAGTGAGGATACAGAGCAATGTGGTCCAAAAAATAACAGAAAAAAATAATCAAAATGAAGATAAGCAATCTGTCAGAAAAAGAGTTCAAAATAATGATTACAATGATGCTCAATGAACTTGGGAGAATAGAACTCAGTGAGTACTTCAACAAAGATAATAGAGAATAAAGAAAAACAATCAAAGTCAAGGAACACATATAAAGGACACATGGACAAAGGCAAAGAGGGGTAGGATTAAGGGTGGGAGGTGGGGATGGGTGGGGCGGGGGCCAGGGTGGGGTGAAAATAAAGACAACTGTACTTGAACAATAAAACAAACAAACTAACTGAACACAATGAAATTTTACAAAAACACACTAGAGCAGGGGTCCCCAACCCCCGGGGTCACTGACTGGTACCAGTCAGCAACCTGTTAGGAACTGGGTCTCCAGCAAAGCTCATCTGAGCTCTGCCTCCTCTTTAGCCCACCCTCCTTGTCCACAGCAGGAAGTGAGCGGAGGATGACAGCCTGAGTTCTACCTCCTGTCCTTCACCTAAGCTTGCCTGAGCTGAGCCTCCCCTAACCATGGAAAAATTGTCTCCCACAAAACTGGTCCTTGGTGCCAAAAAGGTTGGGGACCACTGCACTAGAGGAAAAACAGCAATCTGAAAGGAAAGGTAGTGAAAATCACTCAATGAAGACAGGAAAAAAAGAAATGAAAAATTGAGGATAGTTGAAGGGGCCACTAGGACAATATTAAGAGTACTAATAGTCAAATCATAACTGTACCATAAGGCAAAAAGAGAAAGAGAGAAAGGGACAGAAAATGTATTTGAAGAAATAATGGCTGAAAACTTCTCTAATGTAGTGAAGAAAACAGACATCCAAGTCCAAGAAGCACAGAAAGTCCCAAACAAGATCAATTCAAACAGACCCATATCAAGACACATCATTATTAAAATGCCAACAGTTAAAGAGAGGATCTTACAAGCAGCAAGAGGAAAACAAATAGTTATATGCAAGGGAATGCATATAAGCCCATGAACTGATTTTTCAGCACAAATTTTGCAGGCCAGAAGAAAGTGACACTATGTATTTAAAAAGATGAGGGAGAAAAAAACCCTCCAACCACAAATACTCTACCTGGGAAGGTTATCACTCAGAATTGAAGGAAAAAAATAGATTCTAAGACAGAGGAAGTTAAGGAGCTCATCAACTCTGAACTAACACTGTAAGAAATTCCAAAGGAACTTCTTTAAGAGAAAAACAAAAGGCCAAAACAAAAAATAAATGAATATAAGGAAAAAGTCTCACTGGTAAAGTAGTGGATCAACCACTTATAAAGCTAGTATGAAGGTTAAAAGACAAAAGAAGTAAAATCATTTGTATCTACAATAACAATTAAGGGATACACAAACACAAAAAGATGCAAAATATGATGTCAGAAACAAAATATGGAGGAGGTTGAGTACAAATATAGTGCTTTAAGAAATCATTAGAATTTATGCAACGATCATACACTATAATGATATGTTGTTATATATGAATATTATTGTTACAACAAAAAACCTATAATAGATAAACCATAAAAGGGATCAAAAATAGCACTAAAAAAGTTACTGATGCACAAAGGAAGTGAGCAAGAAGAAGAAACATATATGCTGTGTTGTTGGTAGGATTGCAGACTGGTATAACCACTATGGAAAACAGTATGGAATTTTCTCAGAAAACTAAAAATGGATCTGCCTTTTGACCCAGCAATTCCACTGCTAGAATTATATCCTAAGAATCCTGAAACACCAATCCAAAAGAGCCTATACCAATGTTCATAGCAGCACAATTTACAATAACCAGGTGTTGAAAGCAACCTAGGTGCCCATTAGTAAATGAATGGATCAAAAAACTATGGTACATTTACACAATGGAATTCTATGCAGCAGAAAGAAAGAAGGAGCTCCTACCCTTTGTGACAGCATGGATGGAACTGGAAAGCATTATGCTTAGTGAAATAAGCCAGGCGGTGAAAGACAAATACCATATGATCTCACCTTTAACAGGAACCTAAACAACAAAACAAACAAACAAGAAAAATATAACCAAAGACACTGAAATAGAGAACAGGCTGACAGTGACCAGATGGAAGGTGGGGGGTGGATTTCAGGGGAAAAGGGGAAGGGATTGCAGGAACAAGTATAAAGGACACATGGACAAAAACTAGGGGGGGTGGAAACAGGAGGGGGGGCTAGGATGTGAGTAAAAGGCAGAAAACTGTACTTGAACAATGAAAATAAATAAAAGAAAGAAAGAACAGAGAAGAACTACTATAACAACCTGCAAACAATAAAATGACAATAACTACGTACATATCAATAATTACTTTAACTGTAAATGGACTAAATGCTCAATCAGGACACAGGGTGGCTAAGTGGGTTTTTGAAAACAATACCCATACATATACTGCTTATAAGACACTCAACTGAGATCTAAAGAACATTGACTGATAGGAAAGGGAAGGAAAAAGACATTTTATGCAAATACAAATGAGGAGGTGTAGAAACAATACTTATATCAGACAAAATCGACTTTAAAACAAAGACTGTAACAAAATACAAAGAAGGGTGTTACATAATATAAAGTGATCAATCTAGCAATTGGGATATTATACTTATAAAAATCTATGCACCCAACATGGCAGCATCTAAATAAATAAAATATTAACAGACATAAAGGGAGAAAATTACAGTAATGCAAGAATAGTATGGGACTTTAATACTCTAGTTACATTGATAAATAGATCAGGCAGAAAATCAACAAAAAAATCACAGGCCTTAAAGGACACATTAAATCAGAAGAACTTAATAGATATTTAATGAACATTCTGTCCAAAAACAGCAGAATCCACAGTCTTTTCAGGTACACATGGTAAGTCTCCAAGATAGAACCCATGTCAGGCCACAAAGTGATTCTCAATAAATTTAAAAGAAAACTGAAATTATATTAAGCACCTTTTCTGAACGCAATCGTAGGAAACTAAAAATCAATGACAAGAACAACACTGGAGAAAACATAAACACATGGAGGCTAAACAACATGATAATAAACAACAAATGGGTTAACAAAGAAATCAAAGAGGAAACCCAAAAATAATTTCACATAAATGAAAACAGAAACAGAGCATTCAAAAATCTACAGAACATGGCAAAAGTAGTTCTGAGAGGGAAGCATAGCAATATAGGACCACCTTAAGAAACAAGAAAAATCACAAATTATTCAACCTTACCCCTAAATAAACTAGACAAAGAACAAACCAAACTCAAAGTTCATAGAAGGAAGGAAATAATAAAGATCAGATTAGAAAGAAATAGAGACAAAAATAGAGACAAAAATAGAAAAGATTTATAAAACTAAGATGTGGTTCTTTACAAAGATAAACAAAATTTAAAATCCTTTAGCCAGACAAATCAAGAATAAAAAAGAGGGCTTTAATAAATCAAATCAGAAAAGAAAGAGGATTAGTGATAACTGACACCACAGAAATAAAAAGGATCATTAGAAAATACAATGAACAATTATACATCAACATATTGGATAACTAGAAGAAATCAATACGTTTCAAGAAAAATACAATCTTTGAGAACCAAATCAGGAAGAAATACAAAATAGAAACAGACAGGTTACTGGTAATGAAATTGGTTCACTAACTAAAAAACCTCCCTATAAACAAAAGTTCAGGATTAGATGGCTTCCAGAAGAATTTTACTAAACATTTAAAGAATTAATACCTCTACTTCACAAACTATTCCAAAACAATGAAAGCTTCCAAATTCATTCTACAAGGCCAGCATTACCCTGTACCAAAACAAAAGACACAACAAAAAAGAGAAAGTTATAAGCCAATGTCCTTGATGAACATAGATGCAAACATTCTCAACAAAGTATCAGCAAACAAAATTCAACAAATACATTAAAAGGCACATACATTATAATCAATTGGGATTTATTTCATGGATGCAATGATGGTTCACTATCTGCAAATCAATTATTATTTACCACATTAACAAAGAATAAAAATTTTGATCATCTCAACAGATAAAGAAAAAAAAACATTTGACAAAATTCAACATTCACTTATAATAAAAACTCTCAACAAAGTGGGCATGGAGTGAAATAACTTAACATAATAAAGAGCACATATAACAAAACCCACAGCCAACATCACACTCAATGTAAAAATCTGAAAACTTTTCCTTAATATACAGAACAAAACAAGGATGCCCGCTCTGGACACTTTTATTCAAAACTAAGTGATTGCTGTGGAATACCTAGCCACAGCAATCAGACAATAAAAAACTAAGCATGCAACTGGAAAGAAAGAAGTAAAACTGTCATTATTTGCAGATGTCATGATACTACATGTAAAAAATCCTAAAGACTCCATAAAAAATTAATAGAATAAATGAATTCAGTAAAGTTACAGGGTAAAAAGCTAATATACAGAAATTTGTAGCATTTTATACACTAATAACTATCAGAAATAAAAATAAACAGTCCTATTTACAATTGCATCAAAAATAATAAAACAACTAGGAAAAATTTAAGCAGGAAGGTGAAAAAAACCTCTACTCTGTACTCTGAAAATTGTAAAACATTGAAGAAAAATAACTGAAGATACAAATATATGGAAGGATATACTGCACTCATTGGTTAGAATAATTAATATCATTAAAATGTTTATACCACCCAAAGCAATTACAGATTCAATGTAATTCCTAACACAGTTATCAGTGACATATTTTACTAAACTAGAACAAATAATCCTAAATTTTCTAAGGTACCACAAAAGGCCATGAATATTCAAAGCAATCTTGAGAAAGAAGAACATAGTTGAATTATCAAATTCCCTGACTTCAAGTTACAATACAAAAGTTTAATAATCAAAACAGTATGGCTATCGCACAAAAACAGACATACAGATAAATGGAATTGAATTGAAAGCCAAAGAACTAACCCATCTTATATACTCAATCTAAAACAGAGGGAGGGATATACAGTTGGGGGAGGAAGACAGTCTCTTCAATAAACGGTGTTAATAAAACTAGACAAATACCTGCAAAAAGATGAATCTGGACCACTGTCTTCCATGATAGGGAAAAAAAACTTCAAAAAGGATTACAGCCTTAAATATAAGATATAAAACCATAAAACCCCTGAAGAAAACATAGCCCATAAACTCTCTGACATCAGTTCTAGCAGTATTTTTTTTTAGATCTATCTCTTCAGGCAAATGGGAGAATGTCAAACTAAAAAGCTTTTGTATAGCAAAGGAAACCATCAACAAAACAGAAAAGCTACCTGCTGGATGGGAAAAGATATTTACAAACAATATATGTGACAATGGGTTACTATTGACAATATACAACTCAACACCAAAAACACCCCCCAAAAATCCAATTAAAAATGGCTAGAGGACATGAACAGACATTTCTCCATAGAGGACATACAGATGGCCAAATAGACATATGAAAAGAAGCTCAACATCACTAATCATCAAGGAAATGTATATTAGAAACACGATGAGATATCATCTCACATCTGCCAGAAAGGCTATTATCAATAAATCAACAAACAACATGTGTTGACTTCTGGCCAAGATCGAGGTGTAGGTATATACACTGTGCCTCCTCACACAACCAAAACAAGGACAACAACAAATTTAAAAGCAAAAAATAACCAGAACTGCCAGAAAATCGAACTGTATGGAAGTCCAACAACCAAGGAGTTAAAAGAAGAAACATTCATCCAGACCAATAGAAAGGAGTAGAGATGGGCAGCTGGGGCAGAGAAGACCCAAGGCAAGGCAGTAGCTGGTGGACCAGGTGAGGCAGTGACTGGCAAAATGGGCAGTACCACACTTGCGTGCGGATAAACCAGAAAGAACAACTGGGGGGCGAGACAGACCGCACAACCCAGGGTTCCAACATAAGGAAATAAAACCTCAAACCTCTGACTGAAAAAACCTGTGGAGGCTGAGATGGCAGGAGAAACTCCCAGCCTCAGAGGAGAGTTCATTGGAAAGACCCACAGGGTCCTAGAATGTACACAAACCCACCCACCTGGGAATCAGCACCACAAGAGCCAAATTTGCTTGTGGGTAGCAGGGGAAGCGACTGAGAACCCACCAAGAACCAAGCAAGCTGCATTATTCCCTCTCTGACCCCTCCCCCCAAAACAGCACCAGAATGTGGCATGATAGGTTGCCCCACCCTGGCAAATACCTAAGGCTCCACCCCTTATTACATTATAGGTGCACAGAGACTAAAAAATATGGCCCAAATGAAAGAACAGATCAAAACTCCAGAAAAAATACAACTAAGAGATGAAGACATAGCCAACCTATCAGATGCAGAGTTCAAAACTGGTAATCAGCCCTGGTGTGGCTCAGTGGATTGAGCATGGTCCTGTCAACCACAGGGTCATTGGTTTGATTCCCAGTCAGGACACATGCCTGGGTTGCAAGCTGGGTCCTCAGTAGAGGGTGTGCAGGAGGCAACCATGCATTGATGTTTTGCTTCCTCTCTTTCTCCTTCCATTCTCCTCTCTAAAAATACATATAATAATAAACAAATAAATTATTTTTAAAAACACTGGTAATCAGGATGCTCACAGAAATGGTTGAGTATGGTTGCAAAACTGAGGAAGAAGTGAAGGCTACACAAAGTGAAATAAAGGAAAATGTACAGGGAACCAACCGTAACAGGAAGGAAACTGGAACTCAGGTCAATGGTTTGGAACAGAAGGAATAAACATCCAATCAGAACAGAATGAAGAAACAAGAATTCAAAAAAATGAGGAGAGGCTTAGGAACTTCCAGAACAACTTTAAATGTTCCAACATCCAAATCATAGGAGTGCCAGAAGGAAAAGAGGAAGAACAAGAAATTGAAAACTTATTTGAACAAATAATGGAGAACTTCCCTAATCTGGTGAAGGAAATAAATTTCCAGGAAGTTCAGGAAGCCTTGAGAGCACCAATAAAGTTGGACCCAGGGAAACACACACCAAGGCACATCATAATTACATTATTGAAGATTAAAGAGAAGGAGAGAATCTTAAAAGCAGCAAGAGAAAAGGAGAGTTACCTACAAAGGAGTTCCCATAAGGCTATCAGCTGATTTCTCCAAAGAAACCTTACAGGTGAGAAGGGGCTGGAAAGAAGTATTCCAAGTCATGAAAGGCAAGGACCTACATCCAAGAATATTCTGTCCAGCAAAGCTATCACTTAGACTGGGAGGGCAGATAAAGTGCTTCCCAGATAAGGTCAAGTTAAAGGAGTTCATCATCATCAAGCCCGTATTATATGAAATGTTAAAGGTATTTATCTAAGAAATAGAAGATAAAAAATATGAGCAGTAAAATGACAACAAAGTCACATCAACAACTGGACCTAAAACAAACAAACAGAAAAAAAATGAACTAAGCAAACAGGTTGAACAGGAACAGATTCACAGAAATGGAAATCACATGGAGGGTTATCAGTGGGAAGCGGGAGTGGAGAATGGGGAAAAAGGTACAGGGAATAAGGAGTGTAATTGGTAGGTACAAAATAGACAGGGGAGGTTAAGAATAGTATAGGACATGGAGAAGCCAAAGAACTCATATGTACAACCCATGGACATGAACTAAGGAAGGGGAATGATGGTGGGAGGGGGGTGCAGGGAAGAGGGGAGAAAAAAAAATGGGACAATTGTTATTGCACAATCAATAAAGTATATTTTCTAAAAACAAGTGTTGTTGAGGATGTGGAGAAAAGGGAACCTCATGCATTGTTGGTGTTTGATCATAAATTGGAGCAGCCACTATGTAAAACAGTATGGAGTTTACTCAAAAAATTAACACTAAAACTGCTATATGACCCAGCAATTCTAGTTCTGGGTATTTATCTGAAGAAATCCAAAACACTAATTTGGAAAGATATATGTATCCCTATGTTCATTGCAGCATTATTATTGTACAATAGCCAAGATACGGATGAAACTGAAGTGGCCACAGATAGGTGACTGGACAAAGAAAATGTGGTATTTTATTTTATTTTATTTTATTTTTACAGTTTTTTATTTATTTTTTTTTTTTGGCGGGGGGAGAGAGAGAAGGAGAGAGAGAGAGGGAGACATCAATGTGCGGTTGCTGGGGGTTATGGCCTGCAACCCAGGAATGTACCCTGGCTGGGAATCGAATCTGGGACACTTTGGTTCCCAGCCCGTGCTCAATCCACTGAGCTACGCCAGCCAGGGTAAAATGTGGTATCTTATACACAATGGAATATTAGTCATAAAACAAAATGACATCTTGCCATTTGTAACAACATAGATGGACATAGAGGATATTATGCTAAGTAAAATAAATCAGATAGAGAAAATTACCATACAATTTCACTTACATGTGGATTCTAAAAAATAACAACAAACAAAATATAAACATACTTATAGACACAGAGAACAAACTGATGGTTGCCAAATGGGACTGGAGTTGGGGATGGGTGAAAAAGTTAGAAGGTATTAAGAAATACAAATTGTCAGTTTACAAAAATAATCACAGGATATAAAGTATAGCATAGGGAAGTCAATAATATTGTTATAACTATGTATGGTATCTGATGGGCACTAGAACATCAGGTGATAATTTCGTAAGGTATATAAACATCTAATCACTATGTTGTACACCAGAAACTAATGTAATATTGTCTGTCAATAGTACATTAAAAAAAAAAGTTGGTTTGGCAGTGGGCTGGTGGGAAGACACATGAGAACAAGGGAGTAGGGGTAAAAGAGAAAGTAAGGAAAACCCTCATGAAATGACACATTTAAAAGTACATTGATTACATGTAGAAAACAGAGAAAAGGGAAAGAGAGACTGAGACAAATATCTATGTGAGAGAGAAACATCAATCAGTTGCCTCCCATATGCACCCCAGCTGGGACCGGACCCTCAACCTAGGTAGCAGGACAAGGTGGGAATGGGATCGTGGAAGAAAATCTATCAAGCCAAATAATTTGGTGTGCTGTAAGAGTGAATTACATCATCTCTGGAAAAATCAGCCAAAGCTAAGGGAGACCGTGGAGCATAATGGAACAGCTATGACCAATGCAGATCGCATCATGGAGAAAGGCACACATGTGATTCATTTTCTTAAGCCTGAAATCTGAGGATTTACCTAAGGACCCAGGAATGTCATCAAGTATTTTTAAAGCACCATTGATAAACTGATGCTCAAAATGCAGTTGCTTCATCATGTTACTATTGTCAGATACCACTGTGGACATTCATGTAGAAAATACAATGTATCCATCTAGCGTGAAAGCCACTTCTGTACATTAGCAGCCCGAACTGTAAATGTCAAACATGTATTCAGAGCACCATGGAGTTTTCCCACACCTATTTAAAAGTACATAAGTGGTAACTTCTAGAAAAAGAGCCAATTATATAAACATTACAAGTATTTAAAGTAAAAAAAAAATGTTTTAATGAAATGTACACCTAAAAGAACTGAAGAAATGTTGCAATTTGTTTGGCCTTTTAGGTTTTTGGTGGGGTCCAGCTTGGATTTTGACTTTCCCAGTGGCTTGGGTCATGGATGAAATGGGGAAAAAAACCAAGTGTTCATGGAAGATCTTTACCAGGAACTCAAAGAAAGCCCACACAGCATATTCTGTCATGGCAAGACTGATATGAAACACTACCATATGATCATACCATATGATCTCACCTTTAACTGGAACCTGATCAATAAAAAAAGCAAAATATAACCAGAGGCATTGAAATTAAGAACAATCTGACAGTAACCAGAGGGGAGGTGGGAGGGGATAATGGGGGGAAGGGGGGAAGGGTTTTCAGGAACAACTATAAAGGACACATGGACAAAACCAAGGGGGTTGGAATCAGGGCAGGGAGGTGGTGATGGCTGGTGGGGGAGTGGTGGGGGTTAAGTACAGACAACTGTAATTGAACAACAATAAAATAACTTTAAAAAAGAATAGGAATGACATCTTTTAGCATCATAATTTTGTTTATGGCTTAGATCATTCTCTCATCAACCTTTTGGTTGAGCTCCATGTCTATATAATCACCTATGAAATGACTAGGAAATAGGTCAGGTGTTGATCAATTCTTATGCAAAATTGGGCATTTATTCTGATCAAGTATATGGAACATAAAAGCCAACGTGACCCGAATTCTTCTCTTTTGATTCTTTCACCTCGAGTCTCAGAAGAAACTTAGAGATTTCAAAAAGCTCCCTATTCCCAGGAAAGATAAGGAGGTTCCAGAAAGGAATAAGAACTGGCCGTTTAGCATTGTGAACTTATCAACTCCACCAGATAGAGAAACAAATGGTGAAGGTCAAGAAAACTGAGTTTTGGACCTTGAAACAACATTTTAAAACCAAGATCTTCTGCCAAAGCCTCTTTGATTTCCACTCCCTTTAAAATTATAATAAAAATACCATGAAATTCAACAAAATACATTCATTTTCAACATACAAACTATGCTAGGCTTTTGATTGCATTGAAAAGCATGCTATTCCAGAGCAGGAGAAGACACTGGACTTAGTGAAGATTTGCTTTGTCACAAAAGGTGAAACAGCATTTTAGTACATACTGTTCCAGTTTCTAAATGCATAAAAGGCAATAAAGGTTAAAACTTAGAAAGAAAGATTATGAGACAATTTGTTTGATAATTAGTTCCTTCAGGCAATGGAGTGCCCTGATGTTTTGTTCAAAACTTCATTTTGGAACAAGATCAAACTTTTCCTCATTGTTTAGTATAAGTATTAGTTTAAAAAAAAAGAAACAGTAAGTAAAAAATAAATTTGAAATATTTTTTAAAATAAAGGGAACACAAAAACATTAATGATAAAAGAAGTAAATCTTTTTTCTTTGAAAAAATTATATAATATATATATATACCTTTTTATCAATCTAAAAATGCTATAATAGCAAAATGGGATATATAATAATTATATATAATAAATTATGAGGTCTGTCCAGAAGGTATCCAGCCATGTAATATGAAAAGTAGAGACATTTATTGAAGAAGATACAAGACACAAGAAACACTGTACAAGGACAATAACACCTCAGTCCCCTTCAAAGTAGGCATCTTGGGACCTCACACAGTTCTCCCAATCACCATCAACTGCCCTGTCATATTTTCCTGAATTTCATCAAAAGTCTAAAAATCTCTTCCCTTTCAAAGGTGATTTTAGTTTTGGGAAAAGCCAGAAGTCACATGGTGCCAAATCTAGGCTATAGCAGGGCTGAGTCACCTGGGTGATTTGATATTTGGTCAAAAAACTCTGAATGAGACATGATACATGAGTGGACATATATTGTTGTGATGAAGTTCCCAATCACCAGTTGCCCATAGCTGTGGCCTTCTGAATCATCTGATTAGTTTTCATGGAGGAACATTCAAAGTTCACACATCTGATGCAGACTCGTTGCTCTATTCGCTCTAGTCATTTTGACTGCAACAGCCACACAGTACACATGCTCATGCAACAGCATCTACAGCTCCCACTAACTAGTACAGTGAAGTTGTAATTTTTCACACATGCACATTCCAGTCTACTCTCCTTGGTTGCCAGGTTACATCCATGTCATGCAAACCGTCATCATTTTGACAATGGCTGGAATTTTTCTGGACAACCCTTTTGTAACATGTATTTTAAAAATACACACACACACACACAGGGTGGAGCAAAGTAGGTTTATAGTTGTTCCTATGGAAAATAATACAACTATTACAACATAATACAAGAATAAACTGTTTTGCATACTCACAACTATAAACCTACTTTTGCCCCACCATATATATATATGTACTCTGTCATCATATCTTACACATTTCACTCTTGAGTTTCATCTTCCTTCCACCACTTTAACCACCACTATGGAAACACAGAAGGTAGGAAAATATTATCAAGAGAAATAGGAGGTCAGGGTAGCCCTGTAACCATAAACCCCAAACCAGAGTCCTTTGACCTCAGGCAACACCTTCTATTTCCTCTTCCCAAGCTCTTAGCCACAGGTGGCAAACACAAGGCCCGAGGGCCAAATCCAGCCCTCCACCTTGTTTTATCTGGCCTGGCACCTTGTTTCTACCCTGCAGCAGCGCCTAGCTCTCGCTTAGCTGTTAGGGAGTAGTTACATTTATACAGTCCTAAAATTACATTTGGCCCTTTGAAAGCAACCGTGAGGCTGATGTGGACCCCGGTGAAAATGAGTTTGACACTCCTGCTCTTAGCACTCTGTGACATTCAGTTTAAGACCTTGTAGTTTGAGTTTTTCCCATCTGTAGCATCAAGAAATAAAATGAATATTGAATTTAGCTAGATTTTACATCACAGGTGTATAGTCTACTTCTGAGTTGCTGTTTATTAAACTAGGAAATAGAAGTCTTTAACATGACTTTATTCTGGAACAACTTTAATCCTAGATGATGCAACTTCAGTAAGGAGTAGCAAAGTCTATGGGAAAATTATCAGCTTTGGAAGGAAGTTTCAAAAGTCTTCTAATTCAAAGTTATACTTGATGCATAAAACCATTCTTAAACATTTCTGCCAAATGTGCTTCTGTTTAAACAGTTCCAATGAAGAGGGTTAGAGTCAATTAATTGCTAGAAAGTTCCTAACAGTAAATCCAAATTGACTTCTTGTTAAAATCTGAATCAATCTGCCCTCTCGAGCTACTCAGATAAATATTACCCTTCTTCTACCTGACAAGGCCTTTAATTATTTGAAGAAAATATCCACAAACCCCAGTCTTTAGACTAAAGCATTCTTTTCTTAATCCCCTAATTATTCTGGCTATAGGTGTAGCAGCTTTTATTGTCGTTCAGGTATCCTTTTCATAATTTTGTGTTTATTTGTAAATGAGTCACCATTTGGTCACTTCCCAGGTTTCTTGTGTCCATATTGACTGTGGCACTCTGAAATGATACAAATCTCCCAAGATAAATTATCAAGTACAAAATAAAACTATATGAAGAATGTCCTTGTTCTGGACACCAAGCCTTTATTAATGGAGGCAAAGATTTCATTACATGTGTGTGCTTTATAAACTCATATGGTTAAACTCATGTAAAAGAGTAAATTGAAAGAACTGGATCTTCTTTACAGATGCTATTTTTAAGCCACATAACCACTTGCCTTTGGTAACTGAATTTTGAAACAAGTAAAGGACTTTGTATTTGATCTTACTCATTTTTTTTACTGTTAACAGTTTACTGTATAATTTTTCCTACATTAAAGGTTTTTTGGATACTATTCCAAATCAAAAAAATGATCCAACAAATACTCTTGGGCCCATCTCTTTGTTCAGGATTAATTTCTGGAAGTTCTGGGGCCAAGCCTAGGTTGTTTTGAATTTTTTTTTTCATTTTAATCCTGCTAGATTTGCCTATTTTTTCTCTTTAACCTAGTAAGGACATTGGATCTTGCTAGTGACATCCAGTGCATTTACTCTATCTTCTAATACTACACTATTTGCAATGGTATAGGTAAAGTATTTTATGTTTTCATGCTAGTCCTTGAAAAATAAATAACTTGAATGGGCTAGAACTGACACAACATCGAACACTGTCGATTCAAATTACTAATCCATTTACTGTCCTGTCATTATCATCTAGCTCATATTACTCCATTTTATTCTCAAGGACATTTTGAGAAGCTGCCAAATGCTGTCAATAAACATTGTGGTGAGGTTCACAATGTTTATTGCCTTCTGAGGTCTCTGGGAGGCAGCTCAACAAACAGACAGGCATCCCCCAGAGCAGCTGAAGCACAAGTGGCCCATGTGATTACCAATTTGGAGACATACCATATGTATTAGGCCACTGTGAACAGATGTATTGAAGGGCAGTTTCAAAGATTAGCCACAACTTAAAAGTCAGAAAGGCAAAGCCCAAATTGCAGTTATTGATTATAACAGAACTGTTTCTATCATGCATTTTTATGCAACCTGTTTCAGGGTAAACAGCAGCAATGATGCATTTATTTAACAAAAGCTAATGTGTCTGTCTTCTTGACAATACCCAGGAGGCCAGCTCATATATACTTTATTATTAAACTTCTATGAGAGACTAGTATCATTTAATAGACTTAAGGGGAAGCAGAAGAGTGAATTGTTTGTAGTGCACACTCTGGAATGTCAGAAGTTCCAATTTTGACTTGCTTAATAGCAGTGTGACCCTGCAAAATTACTAAATCCCTTTTAGCTTATTTCCTCATATGCAAACTGGGGAAGATAACAATAGTACTATTTTACAGGGTTGTTATGAAAATTGAACATAACCATGAATACATTAGCTATTATTGTTATCCCAATCTAACACAGACAATCTTATGAAATCCATGTTAGGGCAGAGTAATCATCATTTACTTTCTTTCATGCTCGTCAACAATTCTTTCAATAATGAATGATACAATCTTTCTTGAAATTACCTTAAATTTGCTAATCTAAACATTGGGCCAAGAAGTTCTGAAGTTGGATTTTGAAAGTACTCTTAGGGAACTCAAATCTGCACTCAGATGCCTCAATAGACTTCCATTTGATAATAATGTTGCCCCTGTATGTCAGGGCAATCGACCCCTTATTTGAGGGTGGTTTACCCAAACTTTTAAGTTTACTGGTGTAAAGCAGCTTTTGCCAGAGGGTTTTTACCTATCATTAAAGTATCTAAAGAATAGGTAAGCACGTACACCATCTGATGAAGTTGCTTTTGGGGGTGGCACCTGTCTGACATCTTCCAAATCATGTTTCTCCTTTCCATTTTTTAAAAATTGCTTTCTCTCTAGGTCTCCTAACAGACTCCTAGGAAAATCATAGCATTAGAATAGGTCCCCAATTCTTCCCTTTCTCCCACGAACCAACAGAAATGATCACAGGGAAACAAAAAATGAGCAACACCTATACAGACAATGAAGGCATCAGAACCCTCAAGGAATTTCTGTAAAACATGATGTTGATGGGGTCATACTAAAGCATATCACCAATCTGAAGTACTGTGCTGTACTGACAAATCAAGAAAATCCTGGCAGTAAACCTCTAGTTTAAAAAAAGCAAGGACTGTATCTATGACGTTCTTTTTACATAATCCCTTCACCTTTTTCACCCAGCTCCCCAAGCCCCTCCTCTCTAACAGCTGTCAGTCTGTTCTCCGTATCTATGAGTCTGTTTCTATTTTGTTTATTTTGTTCATTAGATTCCACACGTAAGTGAAATCATATGGTATTTGTCCTTCTCTGACTGGCTTATTTCATTCAGCATAATACTCTCCAAAAATAAATGCCATGTTTGTCAAAGATATCATATGTGTGTGTGTGTGTGTGTGTGTGTATTATAAATATGAAATACGGTCTCTAGGTAGGAGCTATCAGTGGAAGAGACTGGGATAAGAATGTCTCACAAGTTGACAGAAGCCTGAGTAACTTCCATTTTATTTAAGCTTCCTAGTATATTTTTAAATAAAGAATGCCAAATTAGGAATATCAAAATTGCCACACAGCTTTAAAATTTTACATTTATTGCCCTGGTTGGTGTGGCTCAGTGAATTGAGCACCGGCCTAAGAACCAAAGGGTCACTGATTCAATTCCCAGTCAGGGCACATGCCTGGGTTGCAGGCCAGGTCCTCAGTTGGAGGTATGCAAGAGACAACCACACACTTATGTTTCTCTCCCTCTCTTTCTTCCTCCCTTCCTCTCTCTACAAAGAAATAAAAAATAAAACCTTTAAAAAATTTTATGCTTGTTAAGTTGTACGATGAGCATTTTCTATCAAGTCAGTCTGGCTCTGTGACTGCAGTAATCAATTCATTTGAGTATAATGTCAGAATTCTAAATTTGAGTCCCTTAGTGAATGTGAGACACAGGCCAGATGGCTCTCCTGACACCTTAAACCCAATCTCTGAGCAAGGCCCTGACTAGAATTACTCCATTTGCTACTATTTTGACACTTCAGATCAACAGAATCTGGAGCAGGCTGATAGCTCTAAGAGCGCAAGTAAGTGTATCTGATGGTGGTTTTGCAATAAACATGGTGGTCTCCACCTGGTATGAATCCTCTTTAATGAGCCAGGAGGGCTTGTTTCAATGTTGTCTATCCAATCCTCCCCCACCACACACCCACACAAGTAGTGAGAGTATATACAATACCTATGACATATCTGAAGTAGAGGCCAAAAGAGCAAATGAGAAAAGCCATCTTAAGGTGAACTGCTGGAGCTGCCCATGACTGTAGCTCCCTCCCCACTACTTCATCCTGCTGGATCACAGTGCCAGGAGTATACATTTACACCCCCCAGCAGTCCAGTGTAAGCTTAGGGAGGGGATGAAAACCAAGTAAACAGTGAAAGCATGTAAGAACTGCCCCACTTTTACTTGGGAGAATGGGATGGTAGGTCAGAATATACCCTTCTTGATTCAATGTTGAATACATGGATGAATTATAAAAACAAACTAAAAAGAAAAAAAAACACCCAATAAAGTTAATAAAGCCTTGAATCTTCTCAGGGGCAAAATAAAATGTATCAAAAATAGATATATAATTTGGCAACAGTAATTAAGGAATTCTGTGTTCCTCGAATGTTTCAGAAATTTACCTGCTAAACTGTCTGAGCCAGGCCTCAGACAGCATCCAGTATTTCCTGTAGCTGCTGATTTAATGCTGTTTTCTATGCCACTGGCTTATTTTAGTATATATTTCCCTATGAAATCAGCCATGTCATTCATTAAAATTATTAAATATTTATGGCAGACCTTGTCTTTATAATTATCTCAAACACCCAGCATCATATAGCAGTGACATAATAAATCACATTTCCTAATGTGGTTTTCTGAAGAACACTGAGGCCAAATGTTATTAGGTGTGTTTAAAAGAAAAAAAAGTAGTTCTTTACTCAAATAAAGTTTTAGAAGTGCTGAATTAAAGTCAAATAGTTTTTATTCTTTAAACTGAAGAATATACTTCTTTTAAAAATACTAGTCAATATTTACTGCACTATGACTCAAGAGGCGCTATAGTATACTGCATTTTGCAAACTTATTTGACAATTTCCCGGAGGAATATTTTTTTTTCGAAACTGGTATTTAGAATTGTTGTAGCAAACATAGTTTGGTGCAAATAAAAAACAAGAATGCCACTTTGATTATTTAGACTGTTCTAGAAGTGTTTAACCCATGCAGTCAAACTATATTGTAAGTCTTGAATAGAAGCACATATTAAACTTATTTATATGATTGCTCACCAGGAAAAACTCAAAAACATCAAATGAATATCTCTAAAATAGAGTTCAGTAAATTGACAATTTAAAAGCATTCTATGAATGTACATACTTACCCTATATAGCAAAAATGACCACACAGATAACTGAGTATGAAGTCCTATTTGCAGTATTTTTTTCCTGTATGTATTACCTAGGAATATACTTATCACAAATTGTACAGGACTTTAATAAATAAAACTCCCTTAAAGGATGTAAAAAGCTTTTTTCAAAAATGAGGCATTATCCCCTGGCTGGCGTGCCTCAGTGGATAGAATGCCAGCCTACAAACCAAAGGGTCGCCGGCTGAATCCCAGTCAGGGCACATGCCTGAGTTGTGGGCCAGATTCCCAGTAGGGGGCGTGCGAAAGGCATTCACACATTGATGTTTCTCTCCCTCTCTTCCCCTCAGTCAAAAATAAATAAATAAGTAAAACCTTTAAAATTATTTTTTTAAAATAAAATGAGGCATTATGTCACATTTCTGGAAAGCAATGCAATTCTGTAGTTCTATCATGTCAATTTAAGACAGTCCTAACCGAATTCCCAATTTACTGTTGGGGGAAGCCAATTAACTGTAAAATTCACCTGGTAAAATAAGTATGTCAGAATCATCAGAAAATTGTGAAAAATAAAAATAAAAAAGATCAATAGGAGGACTTGTCCTAACAGCAATGAAGCCATACTTCTAACTCAGTAACAGGTATATTGAGGCTACAATGTTTAGTGGTACTAAAGAGAATTAAAAATGCAAAATAAAGTGTGTGTGTGTATATATACACACACCTATATGAATATATATGACATTTCAAATGGGGGTGCACAAGAGATAAATACTGGCTAACAACTGGCTAACCTTTTTGGGTAGAAAAAAACAGAATTCTAAATCTATACATCAAAATGATTGCAGAAGAGCAAAGGAATATTCTTTTAGCAAAACAATGAAAATTAGAGAAATATACAATAAAATTTATATAATCCTGGGGTAGAGCAATCCTTCTAAACATTATCCTAGTGCTAGAAGGCAAAAAGGAAAACATTTATCCAATTTTTATTATTTTTTTATTTTTTTTAGTCATTTTAATGCATTTTTCCCTGTGCATAAGAGAAATAACTGATAGAGTCAAAAGATACAGTTTCCTTTACACATAGCAGTTAAAAGTAATGCAAACATCACATGACACTTTCAGTGAAAGTTACATTTCCAATTACAAATCAAAATGTGTATTATAAGGGTTTCTTTATGAGAGAAGCTGAGAAGGAAATCTTAGGTAAAAAGCACTTTCCTGGCATTACTACACTGATCCTTCAGGCTGCACAAAGATTAAGGTCATATACAGTCAATCGGCAAATGTTGACACAATTTCACACAGTAAGTTTTCTATACAATTAAATGTATACTTAGAAATACCAGGATAAACATTTCTACTATATTTAACGGAACTTGTCTAGCCAACATTTTCACTGAGAAGTTGATCAAAGATGCTGTAAGATTCTACAAAATTGTTACATACCTAGCTCCAGAAATATTTCTTATATTCTTTCTCATTTTGATTAAACATATTCTGCTCAAAATTCTGTTGTAATATTTCTAGATGTACAGTTCCAATTGTGCTTACTGTACTGTATACAAATATAGCAAAAACATCAACGAATGATATAAATCTTACAGCATTTTGCTAGCAAAAATACATGCCAAAGTCACAATAAGCAATATTGTACCACAAATTAGAGCGCTTCAAATAATTTGCTTCTGGTTTTAATATTTCCATTCTACATTAAATTACTATCATAGGCTAATGTTTAAAATGCAAACAAATTGGACATTTGTAGAAGAAAACTTGTTCACCCAACTGTGAAGTTTGATACCTGTTTCCAAAAACCACAATAAATGCAGAATAAAGAGAAGTGTTTGCATGCAACACTTTTCAGTAAAACAGTATTGATTCCCACCATTCAAAACAGACAAGTAAATGGAAGTGGAGAGGGAGAAGGGAGAGAGGCGGGGAGAGGGGAGAGAGAGAGAGGGAGAGGAGAGAAGGAAGGAGGAAGAAGGGAGGGAGGGAGGGAGGGAGGGAGGGAGGGAGGGAGAGGGAGGGAGGAAGTAGGTAGGTATGGACACTACCTAAAAATGTATCATATTGGACTTATAACTAGACAGATTTAAAAGAACCAAAATGAAAGTAAAGCATGGTTTGTGTGTTTAAAGATTTGAGCCATTATCAAAAATAAGATACATTTTTTCAAGGTACAGAAATGAATTATGATGGCTGGGAGCCCAGCAGCCTCTCAATGGCTGCATTGATGTCGCCTCCTGTTGCTATTAGAGCCTGCAAGTTTGCTTCACGGTTTAAGAACCCCATTGCGTTGAGCTGTTCCAGTTGCTGCTGAAATCTGACTTCTGGATTTGGCAGCTGTGGAGGATTTGCTCCAGCCAGAGCCTGCACCATTTGCTGAATGAATTGCTGGTTAGGTCCAGATTCTGATGTTGGGCTTGTGGTTTCACTGGGTGCAGAGCTAGACATGGTGGGCCCAGGAGTGGTGCCAGAACCAGCAGAGCCAGGTGGGCCTGCAGGGCCGGTGGGTCCTATGGGCCCAATGGGCCCTATGGGAGTAAACGGGACAATGGGGCCTATGGGACCTATGGGTGTGACTGGGCCTACAGGGCCTATTGCGGTTCCCAGCACCCCCACCCCCACACCTGGAGTGAAGCTTGGAATGAGGCCAGGCGCTTCAGTGGCTAATGTCTGTAGCCCCTGCTGGATCTGCATCAAAGCCTGCATTGCTCTTGGGTTTGACATAGCTGACAGCGTGTCTGGATTCTGCATCTGCTGCACAAAAGCAGGGAGCTGTGGACGCATCTGCTCCTGCAGCTGAGGATTTGCAGTAAACACCGGGCTATTCAGCATCATCTGTGCAGCCAAATCTGGATTCTGGGTCAGCGACTGCATCATGCTTCTCATGTAGGGCGCAGACAGCATATTCTGAATCAGCTGGGGGTTTTCAGTTATCTGTTGCAGCAAGCTCTGCATTCCTGGGGTACTGAAGACGCTTGCAACATAATTGGCTGCAGCCACAGTGTTTCCAGTAGCACTACTGGAGCTATTGCTAGACCCACTGCCAGTGCTTGTGGTTGTGCCGGTGGGTGCAGAACTCTGAGTAGCCGGTGGTGGTGCCCAAGGATTGGGTAGCGGATCTCGATTTTCGGTGCGGGAAGGCTGCGTACCTTCCCCGGAGGAGGAACTGCTCCCCACGGAGGCAAAAGGATTACCTCCAAACTGCTCTTGTGCAGCATTCAGCATAGGTTCTTGAATGTCAGTGTACATGCGCCGTAGGGCATTATAGCCACCTGGGATGCTTTCGAGATTACTGAGAGCCAGGTCTTGATTTCTCATCATCTCTTGCATCATGGCTGGATTCCTGGCGATTTCGAGGGTCTGCCTCATTATATCTGGGTTGTTGAGCAGGTGACTGATCTCTGGGTTTCTCTGAATCAATTGTTGCATTTGTGGATTGGCCATAATGAGCTGCCTCATCAGATCGGGATTTGAAAGCATGCTCTGAACAAAGGGATTTTCCATGATTTGGATCATCATCTCAGGGCTGGACAGGAGCTGCTGCTGCATCTGGTTCTGGAGCTCAGAGAAGTTGGTCGAGCTCAAACCCAGGCTGCTAAGGCCTGCAAGTCCTCCCAGGCTCCCCAACCCAAAAGGGTTGCTATTTGTGGAAATAGGTGTGGAGTTACTCCTGGGAGTCGACGCGGTAGTAGTATTAGTTCCCGCGGCAGTGCTGGGCTGTGTGGTCTGGCCCTGAGGTCGGTTCTGGCTTTTGATGACAAGGTGAACAGTCAGTCCATCATGAATGCCGTGCTGGATCAAGGTATCTTGATCTTTTAAGATTTTTCCGGCAAAAATCAGCACTAGCTGATCTGTTTGGGATTTGAAGCGTTTTGAAATCGCTTCCTTAAACTGCTGCACTGAGCTATTCTCGGGCACCGCGAACTCCTCTTTCTCTTTGGGGGTCTTGACAGTGACTTTGATAATTTTAGGCTCGGCCTCGGCAGACGCAGAGCCTTGGGCCGCAGCAGGGCCGCGGGAAGGGCGCGGGGGGCCGCTGCTCTCGCCGTTCTCAGCCATGGCGGCCGCGGTGACGCAGGCAGACAGGGAAGGCGCGGGCGGACGGGCGAGAGAGAGAGCGAGGGAAGGAGGAAAAAGGAGACGCCGCCGCAGCAGGCTGGGCCGGGTCGGGCGGGGAGCGCGGAACACAGTACCTCTGTAATGAAGACTGCGGTTTTCTGATCCTCCAGTGGAGAGATGGCTCCGTGTAGGCCGCGGGCCGAGATCTCAGCGTTCTGGACTCTGGGCCTCCGCCACCGCCACAGCCACCGCCACCGCCGAGTGATCCCACCGCGCGCACTCCCAGCAACTCCCGCAGACGCTCTCCTCGTTCCTCCCCGCCCCTTCCCCTCCCCCAGTGCCGCGCTCACCGCCCCTCCCCCCTTTGCTGACGCGGCGCCAGGCCCAGAATGATAGCTGCGACTCAGTGAAAATAAAAAAAAACTTCTGTACTAAAAAAAAAAAAAGAGAGGGAGAGGGAGAGAAACAGAGAGGGAAGTAAACACCGAGAGAATAGAAAAAAGAGAGGGAAGGAGGGAGGGAAAAGAGAAAGGGAGCCAGCTTCTATAGAAGACATTAAAAGACCAATGGGGAGGGGGTTATATGTATTTATATATTTGAAATCCATAAAGCAGTGAAAGATGAAAGGATGAATCAAACTGACCCCATGTAAAAGACAAAAATAAAAAATAAAGAACTCTGACGAAACAAAAAGATTAATATTCCCAATAGAAGAATAGGAGAACACTGGTAGAAGCTTGTTTTACAAAAGAAGTGCAAATGGCCAATTGGCATACAAAAGGATTATTAAGCTCACCAGTAATAAAAAAATCCAAATTAAAACAATGAGATTCTATTTCTGCCTTATCATAATGGCAAAAATGAAAAATGATAAACCCTACTGAGAGTTGACAAAATGCACTTTCATGCCAATTGAAGTGTAAATTATTGTAATCAAAAGGCAATTTGAAAATGTACCGACATTTTAAATATTTCCACTTTTCTTTAGAAATACCTCATTTAGGGACCTCGCCTATGAAAATAATTGCAAAATATGTGTATAAAATGTATATGCAATGCAGGATTTTTTAAAAATTATTTTAAACAGTAATCAGCTTCTATTTAAACAGAATTGGTCAACTATGTTATGATATAGCCAAACAATAAAACAATATACACTATGTTTTAAAAAATGGTTGGTTAATTTATATGGTATAAATTATCTTTAAAGGTACACATGAAATAAACAGTAATTGTAGGGAAATCACACAGTGTTTTCACTTTCAGCTATATTTATATATTTATGAATAGTAAAAATTATAAAAGCCTGTATGTGTTAATACCGAAAATGCAATAAATATCTTTTTATTTTAAAACTATTTTTAATTAGTTTATGTAAATCATCTTTACATGTAAAAACATCTGGAATACTGCATACAGTATGTTAATAGTGATTATTACTTAGTGCTGAAATTATGAATAATTATTCTTTGTCTTTTTTATATTAAAATTTTCTGATGGCTTTTATAAGTATGCACTGCATTTATAATACTTTTAAATTTTTTATTGTTGTTTGATTACAGTTGTCCCTATTGTTCCCCCATTACTCTCCCTGCCCTGCCCAACACCTCTCTCCCACATTCAGTCCTCACCCCACTTTGTCCTTGCCCATGGGTCCTTTATACAAGTTCCTTGACTTGACCCTTCCCCTTCTTCCCCCCCTTATCCTCTTCCCCTCCCCCCTCTAGTTACTGTCAGTTTGTTCTTTATTTCCATGTCTCTAGTTCTATTTTGCTCACTTGTTTTGTTGATTAGTTTCCACTTATACATGAAATCATATGGCATTTATCTTTCACCACCTGACTCATTTCATTTGCATAATACTTTCCATTTCCATCATGCCATTGTGAAGACTCCTTCTTTTTGCTGTGTAGTATTTCATTGTGTAAATGTACCATAGTTTTTTATCCCTCATTTACAGATGGACGCTTAAGCTGTTTCCAGCACCTGGCTATTGTAAGTTGCATGGCTATGAACATTGGGGTCATTAGGTTATTTTGAATTAGTGTTTAAGGATTCTTTTTTAAAAAGATTTTATTGATTTTTATCTTTAGAGAGAAGGGAGAAAGAGAAGGAGAGAAACATCAGTGTGTGGTGGCCTCTAGTATGCCCCCTACTCCGGACCTGGCCTGCAATGCAGATATGTGCCCTGACTGGGAACTGAACTGGCCATACTTTGGTCCACAAGCCAGCAATCAATCCACTGAGCCACACCAGCCAGGGCTGTTTCAGGATTCTTAAGGAATAATGCCAGCAGTGGAATTTCTGGGTCAAAATGCAGTTTCATTTTAGTTTTTTTTTTAGGAAATTCCATACTGTTTTCCACAGTGGCTGCACCAGTCTGCATTCTCACCAACAGTGTACTAGGGTTCCCTCTTCTCTACAATCTCTCCACTACTTGTTTGTTGATTTGTTTATGATGACCATTCTAATCAGTGTGAAGTGGTATCTCACTCTGGTTTTAATTTGTATCTTTCTGATAGCTAGTGATGCTGACCATCCTTGCATATGCCTACGGTACCTCTGTATGTCCTCCTTGGGGAAGAGCCTGCCTATTCAGGTCCTTTGCCCAGTTTTTAATTGGATTGTTGGCCCTCCTGGTGTGGAGTCGTGTGAGTTTTTTATATATTTTGTAGATCAAACCCTTGTCTGGGGTATCATTGCAAATATATTTTCCTATATGGCTGGCTCCCTTTTCATTTTGCTGATGTTTTCTTTAGCTGTGCAGAAGCTTTTTATCTTGATGAAGTCCTATTTGTTTATTCTTTCCTTTATATCCCTTGCTCTAAGGGACATATTAGTGAAAATATTGCTGCATGAGGTCTCTGAAATTCTCCTGCCTATGTTCTCTGCTAGGGCTTTTATGGTGTCGAGACTTATATTTAAGTCTTTTATTCATCTAGAGTTTATTTGGGTGTATGGGGTAAGTTGATGGTCAAGTTTCTTTCTCTTTTTTTTTTTTTTTTGCATGAAGCTGTACAGATCTCCCAACACCATTTGTTGAAGAGGCTGTCTTTATGCCATTTTACTCTTCTATCCCCTTTGTCAAATATTAATTGACCATAGAGACATGGGTTTATTTCTAGCCTCTCTATTCTGTTCCACTGGTCTATGTGTCTGTTCTTATGCCAGAACCATACTGTTTTGATCACAGTGGTCTTTTAATATAGTTTAATAACAGGTATTATAATCCCTCCAACTTTGTTCTTCTTTCTCAACATTGCTGAGGCTATTCAGGGTCATTTTTGGTTCCATATAAATTTTTGGAATATTCGTTCTATATCTGTGAAATACATCACTGGTACTGTAATAAGGATTGCATTGAATCTATAAATTGTTTGGGTAGTATGGACATTTTGATGATGTTAATTCTTCCAATCCATGAACACGGTATGTGCTTCCATTTATTTGTGTCTTCCTTAATTTCTTTGTTCAGTGTTGTGTAGTTTTCTGAGTACAGATCTTTAACCTCCTTGGATTTATAATATTTTTAAAAATCAGAAGGCATTTTGGAGGGAGGTGATAGGTAGACATTGACAGACACACCGTAGTATTGTCCAACATTAACATATTTAGTAAATTTAGTTACCAATAAGTAGGAAAAATAAACATGTAGCACTTGAATAATAGAACAAATAATTTTAAATTTATATATAAATATCTAACTCTTACTATACAGAAAATACCTCTTCCCCCCTAGTATCCAGCCATCATTTAACAGCATTTGAATGTCCTTAGGCCACAAATACCTTAATAAATCCAAAGATAAGAAAAAATATGAGTATGAGTATGTGATGTCTATCAATAGGGGAGTGGATTAAAATAGTATGATTAATATGATTAATAGAATATAGAAAATAAAAGGAATGAACTAGATATAAATATATTTATATGTATAGATCTCAAAAACCTAATTAGGAGAGCACTCCTTGGTGTTTATATATGCATTAATATGTATTTGAAACTATCGACAATATGTTAAAGTTATTAAGACTAAACTTGCACCCATGAGGAAGAGGAAATGGAATAGCTCACCAGACGGTGAATAAAAGAAGATTGAATTAAATCTGTAAAAATCAATTTATCTTTGAAATGGAAGCAAATATGGTAAAAATAGCAATAGTTAATTCTAGATGTTGGGAATATGAGTATTTTTATACTACTGTTGTATTTGGGGTATTTTTAATTCTCTCAAAAAATAAAATAAATTAAATATCACATCATATTATTTTATCTCAATAGAACAAACCTAGATATTTATAATGAAAGCATGAATGAAAACCTCAACCACTTGGAAATTAAGAACAGAATCACACATTTTAGGGGCAAAGTGAAAATAAAAAATTTTATCACAGTGCTTTAGAAATATAATGATAATGAGGACATATATATCAATAATTATCATGGGACTTTCCCTCTGTGTGGTCTGAAGACCTTGTTTAAATAATACACACTTTGAGCCTCCACCACAAACCTACTAATATTGTGGTGTTCAGGAATCTGCATTCTTATCAAGCTCCAGTTAGTTTAATTATACTTGATTTACTGGGTACTATGTGAACAAACTCAGAGTCAAATTTATATACCAAAGACCTTAAGTACCAAACAATTCAAAATGAAAATAGTTCTCCCAGTCCCAGGCACTTCAGTGTACACATGGTTAAGTTCAAGAAACACACTGTGCACAACTAGTCCTGAAAATGGCACAGAAATGGCATCAAGAAATGCTGGTCACAAAGACACAAATTTCTTAAGGAAGTAGATTCCAAGTTCCTGAACAACTTGTGCTTTGCCAAGAACCAGAACAAGAAAGGCCTGAAGAAGATGCAGGCCACCAATACCAAGGCTGTGGGTGCACATGCCAAGGCTACCAAGGCCTTGTAAAGGTCAAGGAGGTCAAACCCAAGATCCCAAAGGGCAGCAGCTGCAAACTCAGTCAACTTGCTTACATCACTCACTCCAAGCTTGGGAAACGTGCTGGTCCCACATCACCAAGGGTCTCAGGCTCTACTGGCCCATATCTAACACCAAGGCTCAAGCCAAGGCCCAGACTACAACTGTGGCTGCAGGTCCAGTTCAGGCTCCCCAAAGTACCAGGGTCCCCATGAAGGCTCCAGAATAGAGGCAGAGGTCTGCCAATGTGAAAACGGAAGGACTGGTGTGATCCCTGGACTGCTGTTTGCACATAGCTGGTGTCTTCCTGTGCTATTTGTACAACTAAATCTGAGGCAGGATCTGTCAAAAAATGAAAGTAAAAATAAATGAATTAGGCTTTCAAATATATAGGACAACAGAAAAGAGAGAAGCAAGTGCTCACTACAAAATACATGAAAGCAAATGTTAGTTAATTAACAGATAGAAAAACTAAAATTTATCGAGTAAATATAAGAAGTTATTTAGACAAGCAAGTTAAATAGATAAACCATTACTATTGGGTTGGCCAAAAAGTCTGTATAGTTTTTCTCCGTAAAAGACACCTTTTTTATTTTCACCAACTTTATTGATTTGGATATTTTGAGTATGTTGGCTATCTCCTGTGGTATAACATTGGTTGTTCTCAGTAATGTCTCATTTTGATTGCTATTGACTTCAACTGGTATACCTGACCATGGAGCATTGTCCAACAAGAAATCTCCAGCACAAAATTTCACGAACCACTTTTGACACATTTGATCAATCACATCACTTTCTCCATACACTGCACAAATCTTTTTCTGTGTTTCAGTTGAGTTTTAACCTTTCTTGAAATAATAAAGCATAATGTGCTGATAATGTTGCATATTTTCTTGCATCATAAATATTAAAATGGCTACACAAAAATTCACCAGTTTTGATAAGTTTTGTAAATGCACGCTGATATGGCAGTTGTCATAATATAATCTAAAGATAACTAAGCACTACTAGAGTTACCTTAGAGAAATACCAAACAAACATTTTGGCCAACCCACTTAGGTGATTTTATTACAAGTCCCTCACCAAAGAACACAGCAGAGGATCACCTTCTTCCTGGTCTCCTAAAAGCAGTGTTTTTTCTAGTGTAAACTCTTTATTACAGAGCAGAAGTAAGAATGAATAGCAATCATCCTGGAGTCCCTCCATAGAAGGGTAGTTTCTAAAGAAGTAAAAGACTTGTGAAAGTGCATCTCCTTATGGGGGACCCTAGTTTGGGTTTAGTAGACAGTGTGAGAGATGTAATGTAGTTTTAGCCTCTTTGTTTTTCTCCATCCCCCCAAATTTATTGAGATATATACATAATTATCATATAACATTGTGTAAATTTAAAGTGTACTACTTACTGATTTGGTTTACCTCTATCACATCACATAACAACCATTTATTTTTTGTGGTGAGAAAATTTACAATATACTCTCTTAGCAACTTTAAGCATTTGTCCTTGATTTTACAAGTAATGTGATTTTTTGCATTTTATTGCAAAATAAATATATCCACTTTAATGTTTTAAATTTCTTACAATCACATAAAATTCGTATGTCGGTGGTTGAATGAAGATGTTTTTGTTAGTGAGAAGCACATCAATTAGCTTAATTTTAATCTTAAAATTTAAGAGAAGACCAACAAGATAAATACATAAAAACTGAGACTGAATGAGTAGATTAATTACAGATAAAGGGAATTTTTATTTTTTTTTAAATGTTGTATGAAAACCACAATGAGATATCACCTCACACCTGTCAGAATGACCACCATCAATAAATCAACAAACAACAAGTGCTGGGGAGGATGTGGAGAGAGGGGAACCCTTTTGCACTGTTGGTGGGAATGCAAATTGGTGTAGCCACTGTGGAAAGCAGTATGGAGATACCTCAAAAAATTAAATATGGAACTTTCTTATGACTCAGCAATTCTACTTCTTAGAATTTATCCAAAGAAAATCAAAATACTAATTCAAAAAAATATAAGCACTTCTATGTTCATTACAATTGACAAGATTTGGAAGCACCCATAGTGTCCATCAGTAGAAGAATAGGTAAAACAACTATGGAACATTTACACAGTGGAATTCTACTTGGCTGTAAAAAAAAAAGAAAGAAAAGAAAACTTTACTCTTTGGGACAGTATTGATGTACCTGAAGAACATTATGCTAAGTGAACTAAGCCAGTTCAAGAAATACAAATACCATAAAATTTCACTCACGTGTGGAATCTAATGAACAAACAGAACTAATAAGCAAAATAGAGACAGAGTCATAGATAGGCTGAAAGCTCTGGGGAGGGTTGGGGTGTCGGTGGAGGGACTCAGCAAAAATGAAAAAAAGAGAAAAAGCTCATGGACACAGACAACAGTGCGGTGATTGCAGGGGTGACGGGGGAGTGGAGGTGGAAGAGAGTAAAAGGGGATAAATGGTAACAGAAAAAGAAGTAAATACATAAATAAATACAATTTTCTGATTTAAAAAAGAGTAATGAGATAAATAGATAAAAACTGGGATTCCACTGGTAAATTTAATCACAAATGAAGGGAATTTTTCATTAAAATGAATTTTTTAAACCTTCACCCAAGGATATGTTTATTGATTTTAGAGAGGGAGAAAAAGAGAGGGAGAGAGAGAGACATCCATCAATGGTTGCCTCCCATACAGGCCCCAACTGGGACTGAACCTGCAGCCTAGGTGTGTGCTCTGACTGGGGACCAAACCTACAACCATTTTGTGTATGGAATGACTCTGCAATCAACTTAGCCACCCAGTCAAGGCAAAGGGAATTTTTCAAATTTTATTTTTTAATTAAATTTATTAGGGTGGCATTGGTTAATTAAATTATGTAGGTCTCAATTATACATTTAATTCTATGATATATCATCTGTATATTTATTGTGTATTTACCACCCAAACTCACAGCTCCTCCTGTCACCATATATTTGACCCATTCTACTCTTTACTAAACCCCACCCCTTCCCTCTGGTAACCTCCATACTGTTGTCTGTGTCCATGAGTTCTTGTTTGTTTGACTTGTTTTTTCATTTGTAGCTTT
Source organism: Phyllostomus discolor (assembly GCF_004126475.2). NCBI lineage: Eukaryota > Metazoa > Chordata > Mammalia > Chiroptera > Phyllostomidae > Phyllostomus > Phyllostomus discolor. The sequence goes on along the minus strand of NC_050198.1, from coordinate 36,489,208 downwards.
CAGTTTCATATCGTACATATGAGTGAAATCAAATGGTTCTTGACTTTTTCCATCTGATTATTTCCTTTAGCATGATAGTCTCCAGATGTGTCCATGTTGTCTCAAGTGGCAGTATTTCATCTTTTTTGATGGCTGAGTACTATTTCATTGAAAATACTTTGTAAAATCTTTGCTAATAACAAAGAAAAATGGGTGATTGTATAACTTTTCTAGAAAGATATACATGAGCAAAATATATTCAAGAAGTAGAAAACCTTACCAGATTATGTAAGACACTTGAAAAAGGAATAAGAAATTCAATAATTAGCTATTTAAATAATCAGCTTTCTTGGGTTGTGGCTGAGCTCACGCTTTTACTTTCTTTACCAAATCCATTGAATTAATTGAAATGATATGAGAAAAATAATTAATACCTAACTGTGTTACAACAATGGAAAAAGTGCCATCCATGAATCTTCATGTTAAATACCAAAATAAATTACAGACAAAAAATGAAATCATAAAGCTTGCAGAAAAAGATTAAAGCAAATATTTATATAATCTAAGCATGGTAAAGACTTTTCTAAAACAGCAAAGAAAAACTATAAATGGAAAGATTGATATATTTCATTGAATAAGAACAAAAGTTTCTATATGCTAAAAATACAATAAAAATCAAAAGCTTTAAGTTAAACTAAAATTTTTGCAACATTTATAACACATGAGGTCTTAGCATCTTTAGCATAACATACTTCTTACAAATCAATTTTTAAAAATAAGCATTCAAAGGGAAAAATGGACAAAGGACATTAACTAATACATTAATGTTACTAAAGGGGAATAATGTTCAAAGATAATGAAGAATGGAAGGAAGGGAGGGAGTGAAGGAGGAGGGACTAAAATAATGTATCTTCTTTAAATGTAAAATACAAATTAAAATAATGAAATATTTTTGTGTATAAAATTGAAGAGACTGTTATAATACCTGGTCTTGACATAGTCAATCTAGACTGCTGGTACAAATTTTGGCTCCACGACTTCCACTTATTATCTGCATGATATGGTACAAGTAACTTAACATTTATGTACCTCTTTGACCTCACAGTATTCTTTATTGGTGAAGTAAAAGGTTGTTTGGGAATCAGATAAATTAAAATATTTCAAGCATTTTGAACTGTGCCCCATTCATATTAAGTACTATACGAGTAATATTGTTGTTATCATTACTAGAAAAAAACAGATATTTCCTCTTGGCTGGAAATTAGGTAACGTGGTAAGCACAACTTATATAAAGGACAATTTGCTAATAAATACCAAATGCTTAATTAATAAAACATATGGACAATTTTACTGAGCAATTTTTATTTAGGAATTTATCTTTGAGGAAGCAATTCCAGTTTGTTGAGGTCTTGATGTGATTGTCCTTCTTAAATGTATTATCTTCCTGGGTAGCTTAAGGGAAATTCCATTATTATTCCACATTCCTACTGATGCACAGAGGGACAAACAGTACAGTCAGAACTAGAGAGAAAGCTAAGTGATATAGTGGCAAGACCATAGACTTGAGCCAAAAGGACCGATTTCAACTCCAGCTTGGTCATCTATGACTATATGACATTACTGAGGTTCATTTCATTTCTCTGAACCTTAGTTTCTTTATTAGTTAAAATGGGACCGATATGCACACACTTCATGGTTGTAGTTATAGTCAGTAAATATACAAGAGAGACATTAATTCTTCTGACATCCCCTCTTCTCCAAAAATAAAACAAATGAAATAATCATTGGTAAGTTAAACTATGAAATAAAAAAATACAGTAAGGGATCAGAGCAGATGCAATATATCTGGCAGATGTATATTCTGCCTTAGAAATATATGTTCAAATTATATATCATTTTTGTTCTGACTCCATGCTCCCTATAACCTTCTAATAACTTTTATTTTTCATATAGTTTGCCTATAGAGAAAGAAAGTGCAAATCAGGCTTTTTTGATTGTCCAGAAATTCGAGTGCTAGATACACACTTTAGCCTCTATTACATAAATTACAAACTGGCAACTCATGGGCTGGCTTTGGCCTTCCAACAACTAAAACTTGACAAATTTCTCACGCAAATCTAGATTTTAAACTTCTCTTTAAAAATTGGATGATATGGCTACATTGGACTCATACACTCAGAGGGCTACACTTTGACTGGAATTGAGTAGTGGCTGTACATTTTAGACAAGGCATGCATTCTGATTCTACAAGGTTCACTCCATTCATTTTATTATCTAGTTGGTTCCCTAGGCATTGGAGTTTCTGACCTTAGATGGAGAAGTTCAAGCTTTCCCCACCCTCACTCTATCTACTAAAGAGTAGGAACACTGAATCACTGAAGTGAGCTGGAAAAGACAAATAATACACTTGAGTCACTTTATTAAAAGGTGGAGTATTCACTCTAGGGAGAATATTAGTATGTTTTTATTGAGGTAAACACACTCTTTTAATTTTATTTTTATTGCTTATGCTGTTACAGTTCCCACTTTTTCTCCCTTGCCAAATCTCCACCCAGCTGCACCCTCTCCCCTCCCTAAGCTAGTCCCTATGTTGTTGTCTGTGTTCAGGAGTTGTGCACAAATGTTCCTTGGTTAATCCTTTCACCATCTTTTATCCTGTCCCCTCCCTTCCTCTCTGGCAGTTGTCAGTTTGTTCCATGTATATAAGTTTCTGTTACCATTTTGTTCATTAGTTTACTGTGTTCATTAGATTCTACATATAAGTAAGGCCACATGATATTTTTCTTTCACTAACTGGCTTAATTCACTTAGCATAATTTTCTCCAGGTCCATCCACGCTGTTGCATAATTTAAGAGTTTCTTCTTTTTACTGCTGCATAGTATTCCACTATGTAAATGTACCACAGCTTTTCTGTGTAACTAAAGAAACCATCAGCAACATGAATAGGGAACTCACCAAATGGGAGAACATTTTCACCAATGATACATGTGACTAGGGTTTAATCTCCAAATATACAAAAACTAATACAACTCAATGTCAGAAAGACGAACAACTCAATTAAGAAATGGACAAAATACCTGGACAGACACTTCTCCAAAAAGGACATGCAGAGAGCCTGAAGACATATGACAAAATGCTCAGCACTACTGATCATCAGAGAGATGCAAATTAAAACCTTATCAAGATATCACCTCACACCTACCAGAATGGCTATTATCAATAAATCAATAAACAACAAGTATTAGAGAGGTTGTGGAGAAAAGGGAACCCTCACACACTGTTGGTGGGAATGCAGCCTGGTGCAGCCACTGTGGAAAACAATATGGAATATCCTTTAAATATTAAAAATGGAACTCCCTTTTGACCCAGTGATTCCACTTCTGGGAATATACCCCAAGGATCCAAAACACCAACACACAAAAAATATGCACCCCCATGTTTATAGCAACACTATTTATAAGAGCCAAGATTTGGAAACAGCCTAAGAACCTGTCAGTAGATGAGTGGGTAAAAAAGCTGGGGAAAACATTTTCTTTCCGATGATGATGATAGCAGCTAATACTTTTTCTTCCATTTATCTTTCCGTGCATTTCACCATCAAAGTTACATGATGTTGAGGGATTTGCAACTAAAAAGTGGGCCTTGAGAAGGATATGAGATGGGAGTGAAAGTGTGTTCCACTGTGCTGGGTTTCATGAGATTTTATGTTATAAACTATGGCATAAGTTGCATTTTATGAATTCTTTTCAAAGGAATTTGGGAGAACCAAATTCCTTCTAAATATATGAAATCAACAAAAGGAAAATGAAAATTAGAGGTTGGAGAAAAATACTCAGTTGTAATTAAAAATAATATAGAGGACAAAATGAAAAAAGAAAGCAAGAGTAACTATTTATTTCATCAGGATGTAGACATAAGAACAACTGTTACTTTCAATCTCATTCATACCACTAAGATAGAATTGATGACAAAGTAGAAGTGTCAGGAGAAACTGAACCTATGACTTTAGAGGCCATCTAAGTTTAACCTCTTTAAAGATAGAATGTTGGCCATGGAGATATTATAGGCATTAAAATACTCTGGGACTAATACAATTATATAAAGATTCAAATACATAAAACAGAGGTTACATTTCAAAGATAACTCTATGAGACCTATTTAATTTGCAGCACAGTTAAGAGTTGAAGTTAGCTACATTATATGGGAATGTGTTATCATTAAAAACATTGTATGCAAAAACTGCTTCCAACATGCAAATCAGAATACCAACAGAAATACACCTGGCAGCAGTAGGAGGAAATATTTCTTTCACATGGATTTGCACATGGATTCCCAAGACTGTAGTATCAGTACTCAGAAATTTCCAATGGCAACAAGGAAATAAAAGGAGTTGAATTGTAAAACAAATCTTTTTCCAAGGTAACTGCTTCATTGGCAAATCTGTATATTAGATAGATAGGACAGCTGGTATTTACCTTTAATAGCCTGAAGTCCTCAGATTGACATTTACTGATGGCATCTATTGTTGAATTGTGATGTTGCAGTCAAAACCAATTAGACATTGAAAATGCCCAAGTACAAATCAAATGATAATGCAATATTTATAGAAAAAGTCTCGTAGTCTGTAGAAGATGGAGTGTAGAACAAAGATACTAGAGTAAGGAAAGGTCAAATTCTTGCAAAGGTAGTGTCTATTGTTGATGGTAAATATTAGTTGCTGCAGAAGATCAAGAAATTGTAGCAGTATTACCATATATCAGGAAAGTCTTCAAACTTGAGTTTGTCTACACAAAGTCTCTTCAAACAGTAGGAGGATAAAAACAGTTTAAAGGGAATAGATTTCTAGCTACTTGATTTCCATATACCTTCTTTCGGAAAATTGATCTTTCCGAAAATATCCCTGAGGTCAAGGCATTCCCTTTTGCAATTGAGATTTTCCCACTTTACAAAATAAAGTCATACTTCTATCACACATTCAAGATTTTGGTATGCTGCATTGACTCTAGGTTTAAAAACCTTAAGTCAACAAAGGGTCAATTTCAAATATAAGTTGTATATTGGTGTCCAGCTTCAGAAACTGAATGATTCTAATGAGTAAGTAACAAATTTTGCAAGTCTGTAATTGCCAATTTTTGAGGAGGGCCTAATTGAATTGTCAGATGATAAGTCATTAAGATAATTTATGAAGTCATATTATGTGATTTTTGGCATATTATTTGGAAGGAACTTAAAGATGGAAAAGATTACTATCACAGAGTCCTTCTACTCCCATCTATTTATTTGTTTATAATAACAAATAAAAGGAAAAGACTTGCCAGCAATAAGCAATATTGATGCTTGGATCAATAAACTAATTGTGTGTCAGGGGTAAATCCCTCAAATTTCCAATTAAATTTTACCTTTTTATATTTACTATTTATCAAAGTTGGTGATGTATTTATATTATTTTGATTCATTCTGTACCAACAATAATTATAATGATAACAATACAGAACAATTTTTAACCCTTAAAATTAATTTTAATTTATATAATTTTTGTGGTAAGGAAGTATGATAAGGTAATCAATGAAAGGCTTCTTAACATAAAAATATATAAAATTAAGACAATACTTTTGTGCTTATAATAAATGAAAATATACATAAAAGGTAAAAAGAAAATATAAATTATGCAGTTGTTAAAGAGGAGTCTGTTAATGTATTTTAAAAACAAATGGTGGTGGATTTCAAATTGCTACAGTATTTAGACTCTGTTGGATATTTTTGAGAGGAGTGACAATTTACTTCAAAATGTCAACATTCATAATACTTCAGAAATTACATTTTTACCATTATTTAAATATATTATGACAAACTTTAGAAGTCAACTTAAATATATGTCAAGTGTATGCAGCAGTGGTTCAAAATTCTGTTATAGTAGTAGTAAATAAGCAAAAATGCTTGAAGATTTCTGATTTATAGGCTGCCTTCTACCTTTGGTCATCTGCTTTGCAAGCTCAAAGATTCACCATTGTCAGCATCCAGAATGGTTAAGGCCCTTAGAGACTGACTCACAAAGATGAGAAAGCAGATGATATTGAGATAGACATCAGAACATCAATTCATTAATTTTCAGTGAGAAATAACACTTTCACATTTACTAGAAGCACTCAAATCTGTGCATTCTGCGTATTTCCCCAAACTAACTGGAAATCTAAATGAAAATCAGAACAAGAAAATAAGGGATTGTTGATTGTCCTTTGAGTATAAATTGTAAGCCCAGCACATCATTAAACAGAAAAGTCATAGGCAAAATCATCTAATGATATGTGATGGGATGTTATAAAATGGTTATTAGGTAAACTGTGATTTTTACGATCATAAACCAAATATTTACTGGCATAAATCCACACTAATGCTGTATATCCATCTTCAACAGAGATAGTCTTGCTCATGGGATTAGAAAAATACTGGAAACCTAATGGCTAAATCATCTTTTACCCATTGGGTACCAACAATGGACATCAGTGATTCACTTCCCTATGCTTTTGTGTCTGACCAACCTCTCCAGTCCTTTCATATTCACTCATCCTTTCTTAAGATGCTAATACAGTCAATCAGGTCATAGTAGACTTATGCTTTAGGGGCCTGAGAGTTATTTTGTCTCCTCAGATGGTTTTGCATCTCTTTTCTTTGATGTGCAGATTTTACAATTTAATTATCAAAAGGCAATTGAACACTCATCCTTTTGTAGTTTTTAGGTAGGATAGAGTAAAAAGGAAGCTCATTGTAATCTCTAGTACTGACAATCCTGCTCAGGAAGAACAATGAAATAACTAAGTACAGTATTTTCCAGTTAAAATTAATAAATTGGAAACATATTGTTGTAGAAGTTCATAGGATTATGTTGTGAGATGGAATACATAGTCATATAATACACTCACTGTAGGTAGGTGACAATTTCATGTATGGCATAACGGCCACTCAGAATATATGGTATATAAGTAATAAAAGAGAAAAACTGTAACATTGAAGTTGGAAAGAAAATGGAAGAGGGTATAAATCTGGCTTCAACAGGAAAAACTATGAAGGACCAAAAAAAGAAGATTGTAAATTCAAGTTTTAATGGGGAAATGCATCCCAGGAAATTAGACAAGGAGACAACTATACTGGACGATGACATAGGCAGAAAGGGGTGGGAAATAAATACTAAAAGTCATGAAATGGAAAGTAAAGCAAAGATTATTTCAATGGTAGTCCCATTGTAAGTGAATTTGTAAATGAGACTCAAATTCTTCTCAGAAGAGAAACAGTACAAATCCTGAAGCATGGTATGAACAGAACAAAGATTCTAGATTGAAAGAGACCTTTAGGATTCTGAGAAGAAGAAATGGGTTTAGCTCTGGTACAAGAAACCAGGTTTAATACAAATAGATTGCATAGTTTTCTACCAAATTCTGAGTTGGGGGTATTTTCTACTGGTAATTAGGTGAAGAAAACAACTCAATTTTTAATCCTCACCCAAGGACATTTTTTTATTGCTTTTAGAGAGAGAGGAAGGGAAAGATAGAAACATCAATGTGAGAGAGAAACACTGACTATTTGCCTCCTGTATGCTCCCAGACTGGGGATAGTACGCACCCGGACCAGGGATGGAACCCACAAACTTTCGGTTTTCAGGGTGATGCTCCAACGAACTGAGCCATGCTGGCCAGGGCAAGAACAACTCAATATTTGTTTGCTGTTGGATTTTTAAGTTTTTTATTGTTTTTGCTCAACAGATAAAAAATAAGAATAGAAAACAGACCTGAGTGATTTTTGATGTGTATAGGAGAGGGCATAATGCATTTTTTGAATAATATGCCTCATAAAATGAAGCAGAATGGGCAGAGAAAAGCTAATTCAGGTATTAAGTTACTCAACTGGACACAGGGAAAATCAAGGTTTTTTTGAGAGGAAATTTTAATTATGTCTCAGAGTAAAGTGATGAGGGCAAGAAATGAGAGGGTATCCTTGGTGACATGGACAAGCATGATTATTGGTAGTAGGTCAAGAGAGTACTTTAGTAAAAAGAAATCTCCTTGGGGCCAAAAATTTGTGGGTATGAATACATTTTGTGGATAACCCCATTTACAACTTTATCTAGAAATTAGTTTAAGGAACAATTATGCAGACAACACTGATTTAAAACCTACAGATTTTCCTGTAGCTGTGCTTCCAGGAATTTTGAAACATTGTGCATTACTTCCTGGAAGACATTTATGACTGTCTGTCCATTCAGGGACTTGAAGATATGTCTGGTGAGAACAACTGTTTTAATGCAAATAGAATTATGTGAATAATTATGAGAATAAATACGATGCTCTGGAGATTATTAGTTAAGGGTTGGCATTTAATTTATTTCATTCTCACAAATAGCTACTCATTATTCCCTTTTGTTAAATGAGGAAAATGAAGTACAGAGATGTTAAGTCACTTGCCCAAGGTCACACATCTATTAAGCAGTACATCTTGGACTCAAACCTAATCAGTCTTACACAGAAAGGGGCTCAGACTGGGGTTCTGTAGGCTCATGTTTCAGTGAAATGAATGGGGCTATATTCATTTGTTGCTATATTGATTAGAACTACGACTATGCAGTAGTCAAATAACAGGAACATTGACCTAAAGAAGATGTAGATTCACACCCAGCCATATAGTTACATAAAAAGAATAATACAGAATATGTACTAATCATGTGTATAAAACTCAGCTGTGTAACCAGCACCCAGATTTAGAAACAGTTTCTAAATAATGGCCTTCATGTTCCTTTCCATTGCAACTCTTTCCAAAGATAACCATTATTTTGACTTGTAAAACAATAGATTTGTTGTATCTATTTTTAACTATATAAATAAAACCAATCACTATGAATTACCTAGTGAAATCAGTATGAAATTACCTTCTTTTGCTCAACATTATATTTGTAAGATTCATCCCTGTTACCTTATGTAGCAGAGTTCATGACTTTTCATTGAAAGAAAGGAATACTTTTAAAAATTCTTTTTAAAAATTAATTAAAAAATAATTACAAAAAAAGAAAGAAAATTCTTTTAAAAAATCACACAAATGATGAAAAAAAAGCTCATACATACAGAGAATAGATCGGTGGCTGCTGAAGAGGAGGGGATGGGGATGAGCAAAATGGGTGAAGGGGGCCAAAAGTTTCAAACTTCCAGTTATAAAATAAAGAAGTCATGGGGATATAATATTAAGAATATTATTAAACAATAGTAATAATTGTAGTCACCAATACTACACCAATGTATTACACCAATATTGCAAAATATTGCACATTTGAAAGTTGCTAAAAGAGTAAATCCTAAAAGTCCTCATCACAAGAAAAAAAATTGTGATTATGTGTGGTGATGGATGGTAACTGAGTTAACTGTGGTGATCATTTCATGATATATACAAATATTGAGTCATTATATTGTACACCTAAAACTAATGTTATATGTCAATTATATCTCAATAAACACAAATAAATAAAATCATATAGGTAACTTATTTTGGCTGAACTATATGTGTCCACCAAAATAGCAGGACAATTTAGGTATAGTCAGTCAATTAGCAGTAGAACATAGTAGTAAAATACAAGTTTTGAAGTTAGTCAGATAACAGCCTGCAATTTAAACATAGCTCTTTCATACACTGGCTCTGTAGTCTTGGACTATTCCTTTATGTGTCTGTACTTCAGTTTCTTCAAATGAATAATGGGGATATTACTCTATAAAAAGACTGTGTGAAGATATAATGAGATGCTAATGATCATATGAGATGTAGAGAGCTTAGTATATGGCCTGCCCTATCTGGTGCTGGCCTGAGAACCAAAAGGTCACTGGTTCAATTCCCAGCCAGGGTGCATGCCTGGGTTGTGGGTCAGGTCCTCAGTGGGGGACACACAAGAGGCAACCACACATTGATGTTTCTCTCCCTCTCTTTCTTTCTTCCTTCCTTTCTCTATAAAAATAAATAAAATCTTTTTTAAAATGAGCCTAGTACAGGACCTAACACATTGTAAATGATCACTAAATTGGTAGCCATTATTGTAATTACTGTAACTAAGGCCCAAATGCTCAATTCGTCATCAAAACTTACCTGTTTGATAGTAAAAACAATTTCTTTTCAAAAATATATGTTTAGGAATTAATATGTTACATTTGGATGGTGGAATCTCTGAGACTTATATGCTTTACATGACAAGAATTTTCTCATTTTTCTGAGATTCTAGAATCCCCTGGAGATCCATGAACATAATAGTCTCAGGTAGAAGCAAGTTCTCTATAATAATTTCATCTTTATGTCTTTTCTTAAAAGATTATTTATTTATTTATTTTTAGACAGAAGGGAAGGAAGGAACAAAGAGAGGGAGAGAAACATCAATGTGTGGTTGCCTCTTGCATACTACCTACTGGGGGCCTAGCCCACAACCCAGGCATGTGCCCTGACTGGGAATCAAACTGGTGACCCTTTGGTTTGCAGGCCACCACTCAATCCACTGACCCACACCAGCCAGGGCATCTTTGTGTCTTTTTGTTCTGATAACAACTTAATAAAATCACGTTATTGATAATCTCATTGAAAATGTCATTAACTGAGTACTTCTATCAATTTTGGATCCTGTGTTAAACATTATTTTATTTATATATTCCACTAGTTTAATTAGAGTAGAATAAAAAGAGAATGACAGTGAAATTAATATGTGAATAATGTATTCTCATCAAGACAAGGCTAAATAACATCATGGCAGGCTATAAACATAACGGTTCTGTAGTAGCTGGAATAGAGAAATGTGAGAGAATTGTATCTCAAAATGCACAGTGGTATAGACACAAACATCTAAATAATGTGCATCAAAACAGTCAGTAATATATTAATGTTACAAGTGGTAAATTATTTGTGACAAAAATAATGCTGTTATTTTTTTATTTTTTTATTTTAATCATTGTTCAAATACAGTTTTCTCCTTTTTATTCCCAATCCAGCCCCCCCTCCCACCCCTCCCCACTTCCCTCCCATTACCACCCTCCCCTTAGTTTATGACCTTGTGTCCTTTAAGTTTGTTCCCGTGAACCCTTCCCACTGTCCCCTTAAATTCCCTCTACTCTCTTCTGTGGGCACTGTCAGCCTGCCCTCTATTTCAGTGTCTTTGGTTATATTTTGCTTGTTTCTTTGTTTTCTTATTTAGGTTCCTGTTAAAGGTGAGATCATATGGTATTTGTCTTTCACTGCCTGACTTGTTTCGCTAAGCATGTTTTTCAGCTCCATCCACGCTGTTGCAAAGGGTAGGAGCTCCTTCTTTCTTTCTGCTGCATAGAATTCCATTGTGTAAATGTACCATAGTTTTTTCATCCATCCATTTACTGATGGGCATCTAGGTTGCTTCCAGCATCTAGCTATTGTAAATTGTGCTGCTGTGAACATTGGGATGCATAAGTTCTTTTGAATTGGTGTTTTAGTGTTCTAGGATAGAGTCCCAGCAGTGGAATTGCTGGGTCAAAAGGCAGATCCATTTTTAGTTTTCTGAGGAAGTTCCACACTGCTTTCCATAGTGGTTGTACCAGTCTGCAGTCCCACCAGCAGTGCACTAGGGATCCCTTTTCTCCACAACCTCTCCAACACTTGTTGTTTGTTGCTTTGTTTATGATGGCCATTCTGTCTGGTGTGAAGTGGTGTCTCATTGTGGTTTTAATTTGCATCTCTCTGATAGCTAGCGATATTGAACATCGTTTCATGTGTCTTTGGATCTTCTGTATGTCCTCCTTGGAGAAGTGTCTGTTCAAGTCCTTTGCCCACTTTTTAATTAAATTCCTTGTCTTCTTAGAGTGCAGTCTTGTAAGTTCTTTATATATTTTGGAGATTAAACAGTTGTCTGAGGTATCATTGGCAAATATGTTTTCCCATACAGTTGGTTCTCTTTTTATTTTGATCCTGTTTTCTTTAACTGTGCAGATGCTTTTCATTTTGAGGAGGTCCCATTTGTTTATTCTTTCCTTTATGTCCCTTGCTCTAGGGGACACGTCAGTAAAAAAGTTTCTGCGTGAAATATCTGAGATTTTCCTACCTATGTTCTCCTCTAGGACTTTAATGGTGTCATGTTTTATATTTAAGCCTTTTATCCACCTTGAATTTATTTTTGTATATGGTGTAAGTTGGTGCTCAAGTTTCATTTTTTTGCACGTGGCTGTTCAGTTCTCCCAACACCATTTGTTGAAGAGGCTATTTTTACTCCATTTAATGTTGCTGCCTCCTTTGTCAAATATTAATTGACCATAGAGACTTGGGTTTATTTCTGGGCTCTCTGTTCTGTTCCATTGGTCTATATGCCTGTTTTTATGCCAGTACCAGGCTGTTTTGATTACAGTGGCCTTGTAGTATAGTTTAGTGTCGGGTATTGTGATCCTTCTTACTTTACTCTTCTTTCTCAAAATTGCAGCAGCTATTCGGGGTCATTTATAATTCCATATAAATTTTTGAAATGTTTGTTCTATGTCTGTGAAATAAGCCATTGGTACTTTAATGGGAATTGCATTGAATGTGTAAATTGCTTTGGGTAGTATGGACATTTTGGTGATATTAATTCTTCCAATCCATGAACACAGTATATGTTTCCATTTGTTTGGGTCTTCCTTGATTTCTTTCTTCAGTGTTGTGTAGTTTTCTGAATACAGGTCTTTTACCTCTTTGGTTAGGTTTATTCCTAGATATTTTATTTTTCTTTTTGCTATTTCAAATGGGATTTTTTCCTTGATCTCTGCTTCTGATGTTTCATTGTTGGTGTACAGAAATGCCTTTGATTTCTGGATATTGACTTTGTATCCTGCTGTTTTGCCAAATTCATTTATTAGGTCAAGCAGTTTTTTGGTAGAGTCTATAGGATTTTCTATGTATACTATCATCTCATCTGCAAACAGTGACAGTTTTGTTTCCTCCTTTCCGATTTGGATACCTTTTATTTCTTTTTCTTGTCTGTTTTCTGTGGCTAAAACTTCCAGTACTATATTGAATAGAAGTGGTGAAAGTGGACAGCCTTGTCTTGTTCCTGATCTTAGTGGAAAAGATTTTCGTTTTTGGCCATTGAGTATGATGTTGGCTGTAGGTGTCTCATATATGGCCTTTATTATGTTGAGGAATGCTCCCTCTATTCCCACTTTGCTGAGTGTTTTTATCATGAATGGGTAGTGTACCTTATCAAATGCTTTTTCTGCATCTATTGATATGATCATGTGGTTTTTGTCTTTGCTTTTGTTTATGTGATGTATTACATTTACTGACTTGCGAATATTGAACCATCCTTGCATCTCTAGAATGAATCCCACTTGGTCATGGTGTATGATCTTTTCAATGTATTGTTGGATGAGGTTTGCCAGTATCTTGTTGAGGATTTTAGCGTCAATGTTCATCAGTGATGTTTGCCTGAAGTTTTCTTTCTTTGTTGTGTCTTTATTTCGTTTTGGAATTAGGATGATGTTGGCCTCATAAAAAGAGTTTGGGAGACCCCCTTCTTTTTGGACTTTTTGGAATAGTCTGTGAAGGATAGGGATTAGCTCTTCCTTAAATGCTTTGTAGAATTCTCCTGTGGAACCATCTGGTCCCGGGCTTTTGTGTGTTGGGAGTTTTTTGATTACTGCTTCAATTTATTTTGTAGTTATTGGTCTGTTCAGGCTTTCTGCTTCGTTTTCATTGTATTTTGGAAGATTATATTTTTCTAGAAATTTGTCCATTTCATGTAGGGTTTCAAATTTCTTGGCATACAGCTCTTTGTGGTAATTTCTTACAATCCTTTGTATTTCTGTGGTATCTGTTGTAATTTCTCCTCTTTCATTTCTGATTGTGTTTATTTGGGTCTTCTCTCTTTTTTTCTTGATGAGTCTGCTTAAAGGCTTGTTGATTTTGTTTATCTTTTCTAAGAACCAGCTGTTGGATTCATTGATCCTTAGAATTGTGCTTTTAGTCTCTATGTCATTTAATTCTGCTCTGATCTTGGTTATTTCCTTCCTTCTGCTTGCTCTGGGCTGCCTTTGTTGTTGTTCCTTGAGTTCTTGTAGATGTAGGGTTAGGTTGTTTGTTTGGAATGTTTCTAACCTTTTTAGGTGGGCCTGTATTGCTATGAACTTCCCTCTCAGGACTGCCTTGGCTGTGTCCCATAAGTTTTGGGTGGTTGTGAGTTCATTTTAATTTGTTTCCAGAAACCTTTTGATTTCTTCCCTAATATCATTCTTGACCCATTCGTGGTTTAATAGCATGCTCTTTAATCTCCATGATTTTGAGTGTTTTTGGTTTTTTCCCTTGGGGTTGAATTCTAGCTTCAGTCCCTTGTGGTCTGAGAAAATGCTTGGTATGATTTCAATTTTCTTGAAATTCTTGAGGCTTGTTTTGTGTCCTCTCATGTGGTCTATCTTTGAGAATGTTCCATGTACATTTGAAAAGAATATATATTTAGCTTCTTTTGGATGGAGGGCTCTGTATATATCAGTAAAGTCCATTTCATCAAGGGTATTGTTCAATGCCACAATATCTTTGTTGATATTTTGTTTAGAAGATCTGTCCATTTTTGGTAGTGGGGTGTTAAAACCTCCCACTATAATTGTGTTGCTGTGCATATCTTTCTTGAAGTCCTCTAAGATTTTCCTTATGTATTTCGGTGCTCCTATGTTGGGTGCATATATATTTACAATATTTATGTCTTCTTGATGGATTCTTCCCTTGAGTATTATGTAGTGACTTTCTGGATCTCTCTTTATGGACCTTTTTTGGAAGGCTATTTTGTCTGATATGAGTATTGCTACCCCAGCTTTTTTTCCCTGTCCATTTGCTTGGAAGATTTGTTTCCAGCCCTTCACTTTCAGCCTGTGTAGGTCTTTTATCCTGAGGTGGGTCTCTTGTAGACAGCACATATGTGGGTCATTTTTTCTTATCCATTCAGCTATTCTATGTCTTTTGATTGGAGCATTGAATCCATTTACATTTAAGGCTATTATTGAGAGGTACTTATTCATTGTCTTTTATGTGCGTGTGTTCCTCTCTCTCTCTCTCTTTTCCTTCCCTTCCTTAAAGCAGTCCTTTTAGAATCTCTTGCAGAGCTGGTTTGGTCGAGGTGTATTCTTTTAGACTTCTTTTGTCTGGGAAGCTTCTTATTTGGCCTTCTATCTTGATCGAGAGCCTTGCTGGATATAGTAGCCTTGGCTGCAGACCTCTGGTTCTCATTACCTGGAGTATTTCTTGCCATTCTCTTCTGGCTTGAAGTGTTTCCATTGAGCAGTCAGCTGTTAGCCTTATTGGGGCTCCCTTGTATGTTACTTCCTTTTTCTCCCTTGCTGCCTTTGAGATTCTCTCTTTGTCTTGAAATTTTGTCATTTTAATTATGATATGTCTTGAGGTGGGCCTCTTTGGGTTCCTCTTGATTGGGACTCTCTGTGCTTCCTGGGTTTGTGTGACTTTTTCTCTCATGAAATTAGGGAAGTTCTCCTTCATTACTTGTTCGACTAGGTTTTCAATCCCTTGTTCTTCTTCTTCTGGTATCCCTATTATACGGATATTATTACATTTCATATTGTCTTGCATTTCTCTTAATCCCTTTTCATTCTTTCTGAGCCTCTTTTCCTTTTCTTGCTCTTTCTGGATGTTGTTTTCTGTTTTGTCCTCCAGCTCGCTAATCCAATCTTCTGCTTCATCGATCCTGCTTTTCATTCCTTGTACTGTGTTCTTCAGTTCAGAAATTGTATTCTTTATTTCCTCTTGACCTTTGTTGAGAGTTTATATTTCCTTTTTCATGTTTATATAGTTTGTAGTGAGATTGATGTAGTTTCCCTCTAATTTCTGATAGCTCATTGTGAGTTCATTGAACTTCTTGGTAATCATTGTTTTGAACTCACTATCTCATAGTTGAGTTGCCTCTATTTCATTTAGCATTTTTCTTGAGGCTTCCTCATTTCCCTTCAATTCGGGTTTTTTTCTTTGTTTTCTCATTGTCTGTGGGTTTCTTCTTTTTTCTTCTTGTTTGTTAAATTGATCTGTTCTGATTTCCTGTAATTATGGTGTGAACTTCTGTGGTAGAATATTTGTGAGATTCAGTGGTGCAATCTCCTTCGTGTATCCTGGTGTTCACAGCTTCCCCCTACTCTTTTTTGTGATCAGTTGGAGGAGTAAGGCAAAATGGTTTAAGACAGCAAGACAGTATACTATGATATTTACATTAGCAGCCAGTAGAGAAGAGTTGGGTTATCCTTTGGCTCCTTATAGTGTTAACCATGATCCTCCACCCCACTATCCACATTTTAGAAAGGATGGAAAGAAGGTAAGACTCTTATTGGGGACAAGAGGATTGTTAGTTGGATCTAGGAAGCTGTGAGGCTTTGGGGAGTCATATTCTAAGGTAGTGTTGGATTAAAGATTAATATATAGGAGTAGTGTGTAAAAGAATAGAGACAACCCCCACAATAGTATAGTTCAGAAAATTGCAAAGTGGTCTGAGATCAGGTAGGGGTATTGAGGAGTATTTACAATTGTATAGACTAGGTCTTACTAACAGTAATAGTAAAGTGACAGTCTTGTGGCAGAATCGATGAGGTCTAGATAACAAGAATAAAGAGTATGGAACCTTGAGAGGTGTATTAATGGAACACAGATGAAGTATAGTAACTTATCAACACATTGTGGCTGTGATACCATAGGGAACCTATCACATGACAGTATAACCAGCCAAGCAAAGAAGATTATACAGAAAGAAAAAGAATACCAAAATATTATTAAAATAAAAAATGTCAGAGAAGTGAGAAAAAGATAATACAAATTTACAATAACTTGCAAGATTAAAAAAAAAGGAAAGAAAAGCAGAAGATGTAGTGCAGGAGAGGTAAATTTGGAGTGGAAAGAATAATATTAGGATGAATGGAAGAGAAACATAAGGGATTGCAAGATAAAAATAATAAGAATTGAAAAATAAAATGTCACATAAAACACAAGATAAAATCAATCAACCAACAACAGCCACAAAACCAAACCAAACCAACAAACAAAAAAAAAAACAAAACAAAACAAACAAAACAAACTCTTGTTGGTTTCTAACTGGCCAGACCAGTTTTTCTGATCTTGCTGGCTTCAGCTGGCTGAGGGACCTTTGAAATGCTTCTCTCTCTCCCAGCCAGATCTCAGCAAGTCTGTCAGGTACCCTGGGCGCTCCCGAGCACACTGGCTCTCTGGATCTCACGTCCACGTTCTTCCGGACTCCGGGGTCTTGCAGAGTTCCAGCTCTATGATCTCAGGAGGCACGTGCACTGCGCCCTCCCTGGGAATCGTAAAAGGGTGCGCCCCTCCCCCAAACTTTTGAGATTCGGGGTCTAGGATCGCCCTAAGTGCCTCGTCACGACCCTTCCGGGCTCACAGTGTGCGCGAGTCAGTCTTCCCAATGGTGCGCGAGCCAAGCCCTTTCCAGCTCCGTGTTCCCCACCGAACCGCACTCTGACCAGGCTAGGGGTGTTGGCGCCTTTCCCAGCTTCCCCAGTCGGGCTGACAGGAAATTTCTGAGCCACTACTGTAGGAACGCACCAAGCACCACGTCCCTCCTGGGATCACAGTGTGCGATTCAGGCCTCCCTATGGGGCATGAGCCGAGCGTGGCCCGACTCTGTGCTCTCCACCGATCTGCACTTCCACCAGGCTAGGGGTGCGGGCGCTCTTCAAGGCTGCCCCTGGTCCTGTCGGCTAGTGGCCCTCACTTCTCCCAGGTCTCTGGGTGGGTGTTCATAGTCCCTGGGCAATTTTTTCCCAGTCCAACTAGCCAATCTGTTCCTTCTAGCAATACGTTCTCCCCTGGAGTTGCTCACCCCCCCCCGTATTCAGGGGAGGGAGCAGCGACTCCCCTCTCCTGGGAGCCCCAAGAACCGGGCCTGGGGACTGCACACCCCTAGTCCCTGCGCTGATCCCTGGGCCCCTTTTGTCCTGAAGAAGTCTCCTTACCATCTGGTTTTTCTGAGATCACAATAATTTTTGATGTCCTGCTTTCAAAAGTGATTCGGTAACTTAGTCCACTTGCTCTGTTTCTCCACCGATCCGCGAGTTTCCCTCCTCTTCTCAGAAGCCGAGAAAAACGCTGCCTAGAGTAAAGCCGCCATCTTCCCAACCTGTTATTTTATTTTTTAATTTAGTTTTTTAATTATTGTTCAGCTACAGTTGTCCCACCTTCCCTCCCTTGCTCTCCCCTTCCCTGTTCCCAACTCCCACAGTCTATCCCCTTCCATCATCTGTGCTCATGAGTCCTCTATTTGTGTTCCTTTGCTTGCCCCTACCCCTTCTTCTTCTCCTTTGTCCCCCTCCCCCCTCCTCTAACATGTTTTCCATTAAAGAAACGTCCATACATTATTTAAGATTGAGGGGCACTGCCCTAGAAAGTCTGCAGGTCACATGAAAAGGTTTGAAAAACAGTGGGGAGGGGGAGTGGGGACAAAGTAATTGAACAACAATAAAAAGAAAGAAAAACAGATGTAGATAACCCAAGTAAGTCTTTGAGATTACAATAGTAAATGGGGTGCTGAGTTAATAAAAAAGAGAGTGTGTACCTGGCTGGTGTGAGCCTGGCTGGCTCAATCAGTGGATTGAGTGCGGGCTATGAACCAAAGCATCGCAGATTCCATTCCCAGTCAGGGCACATGCCTGGGTTGCAGGCCATGGCCCCCAGCAACCGCACATTGATGTTTCTCTCTTTCTCTCTTTCTCCCTCCCTTCCCTCTGTAAAAAAAATAAATAAATAAAATCTTAAAAAAAGAGAGTGTGTAATAAAAAGTCTAAACATGTGAGCAAGATTCTTCAAACATTTCTGCCTAATGGATGAATTGAATGACATGCATAACTGTAAATGTATATTTAAATGTAGTCTGAGAGTCCATAAACTATCCCAGAAATCTTTCTTTCTTTCCACAGATATTTACTGAATTGACTACTATGTCTTAGGCAGTGGTTAACCATGGGAGTACAGTAGTGAATAAAACACATATCTTGGTTTTCAGGAACTACTTATAAAGAACACATGGAGAAAACCAAGGGGGAGGGTGGAAGCAAGGAAGGGAGGTGAGTTTGGAGGGGGTGGGGGTAGGAGTGGGGAGAAAATACAGACAACTGTAATTGAACAACAATAAAGTAATTAAAAATAAATAAATAAAAATCACCACCCCCCCACATATCTTGCCTTCATGGAATACACATTAAATAAATAATTGCACAAATAAACATAGAATTACAAATTACAATTAGATATCAAGAAAAGGAACAGGCTATGAAAATGAGTCACAGGGCATACCTATTTTGAAATAAGTGATTACAAAAGTCTTCTCTAAAGATATGATGTTTAAGGCTAGGTATGAATGATATGTCGGAGATAGCCAGGTAAAAAAACAAGAAGGAGAACATTCCAGAAGAAATGTACAGTACATAAAAAGGTCTCAAAGCAGATAAACTGGTATATCTCAAAATGTCAAGAGCCCCAGGAAGAGAGTTGTGTAAAATGTATATAGTGATTGTGGAGGGCAGTGAAATATAAAGTCAGAGAAATGGGTGGAAATTATACATTATGCAGGCCCCTGAAGGCCACGGTAAGAAGTTCAGATGTTTGTTTCTAAATGGAGAAATAGAAGCTATTCATGGGGTTAAGTATAGGGATGATATGATCAAATTTGCATTTTTAAAAGATTGCTCTGGTTTTTATGCCTACAAATTATGTTTCTTATTCCTTGTACTTCCCCCCCATTCTCCCCCTCTCCCTCCCCATTGATAACCCTCCATGTGATCTTCATTTCTGTGATTTTGTTCCTATTCTAGTTGTTTGCTTAGTTTTTGTTTTTTAAGTTCAGTTGTTGATAGTTAGGAATTTGTTGTCATTTTATTGTTTATAGTATTTTATCTTCTTCTAAAATGATTTTTGCTCATAAAAAAAAAAAAAGATCACTCTGGCTGCTGTTGGGAAAATAGGTTGAAGTGGAAAAAAATAGTTGGAAAGTTTTCATATCAGTCCAGACCATAAATAACTGAGTTTGGGGCTAGGATAGTAGCAGTGGAGACAAAATTTAGTGGACAAATTTGAGATGTATGCTGGAAGTATAACTGACAAGGTTATCTATACATGGTGAAATAATCAGATTAATCCAAATTTTGGGTTATTTTACAAAACAACTTTGGGTCTTAAAACTGAGAAAAAATGTGTATTCTGCAGTTTTGGGATGAAATGTTCTATAAATATTTATTAAGTCAATCTGTTCTAATGTGACCATTAAGGTCATTATTTCCTTATTAATTTTTTTGTCTGGATGATCTATCCGCTGAAGTAAGTTGGGTATTAAAGTCTCCAACAATTGTTGTATTATTGTAAATTTCTTCATTTATGTCCATTAATAGCTGCTTTGCATACTTAGGTACTCCTTTGTTGGATACATAGATATTTACAATTGTTATATCCTTTTTACTGATTGATCCCTTTATCATTATAAAATGCCCTTCTTTGTCTCTTGCTACAGTTTATTTTAAAGTCTGTTTTGTGTAATATGAATATTGTTACCCCAGCTTTTAAAAAAATTCTATGCACATGAATATCTTTTACTATCATTTCACTTTCTGTGTGTGTTTTTTTTATATCTAAAGTGAGTCTCTTGTAGGCAGCTTATAGATAAGTCTTGTTCTTTTATCCATTCAGTCACCCTAACCCTATGTCTTTTCAGTGGACCATTTAGTCCATTTACATTTAAATTAATTATTGATAGGTATGTGCTTATTTCCGTTTTGTTGTTTTTGGCTATTTTTGTTCTGTGTTCCTTTCTTTTTGTTTTGACTCTTTTCTTTTGATCTGTTGGTTTTCTTTAGCACTTTGTTTTTATCTCTTCATTTTTTGTGTAATTTACAGGGTTTTGATTTGTGGTTACCATGAGGTTCATATATAGCCATCTATATCTATAGCAGTCTATTTTAAGCTGATAGGCATTTACATTCAAATGCATTTTAAAAGTCCTGCATCTTTACTACCTCCTCTATTACTTATGTTTTTTGGTGTCATTTTTTGTTGTCTTTGTTTTGTATATCCTCAACTATTTATTGTAGTTAATTTTGCTACTTTTGTCTTTTAATTTTCATATTAGCTTTTTAAGTGGTGCATTCACTTTGCCAGTGAGATTTTTTCCTCTCCTATGTTTTCATTTTTGGTTATGGCCTTTTCTACATAAAGAAGACCCTTTAACATTTCTTGTAAAGCTGGTGAGTTGTGGTGAGCATTTTTTAGTTTTTACTTTTCTGGGAAACTATCTCTCTTTCAATTCTGAATGATAACCTTTACACATATAGGATTGTAGATTATATGTTCCATTCTTTCAGCACTTTAAATATTACCTGCCACTCCTTTCTGGACTGTAAAGTTGCTGCTGAGAAAACAGCTGGTAGCTTTATGGAGTTTCCCAATATGTGACTTTTTTTTGCTGCCTTTGAGACTGTTTCTTTATTCTTTTTTAATTTTTTTTAAAGATTGTATTTATTTATTTTTAGAGAGGGAAGGAAGGGAGAAAGAGAGAGAGAGAGAAACATCAATGTGCGGTTGCTGGGGCCATGGCCTGCAACCTAGGCATGTACCCTGACTGGGAATAGAACCTGCGACACTTTGGTTCGCAGCCCATGCTCAATCCACTGAGCTATGCCAGCCAGGGCTGTTTCTTTATTCTTAACTTTGCCATTTTAATTATAGTATGTCTTGGTGTGGGTCTCTTTGCATTCATATTGTTTGGAACATTCTGTGCTTTCTGGATCTAGATGTCTGTTTCCTTCTCCAGATAAGGAAAGTTTTTAGCCACTATTTCTTTATATATACTTTCTGCCTCTCTATCTCTCTCTTCCCCTTCTGGAATCCCTATAATGTGAATGTTAGAGCATTTGATGTTGTTTCAGAGGAACCTTATACTATTCTCATTTTTAATTTTTTCCATTTTGCTGTTCTGATCAAGTGGTTTCACTATTTTGTCTTCCAAGTCACTAATACAGGCTTCTGTATTAGCTACTCTGCTATCGATTTTGTCCATTGTATTTTTATTATA
Source organism: Phyllostomus discolor (assembly GCF_004126475.2). Taxonomy (NCBI): domain Eukaryota; kingdom Metazoa; phylum Chordata; class Mammalia; order Chiroptera; family Phyllostomidae; genus Phyllostomus; species Phyllostomus discolor. The sequence continues at coordinate 36,467,150 of NC_050198.1, read as the reverse complement.
GTTATTGTATTCTTCATTTGTTTTTATCATATTTTCTAACTCTTTCTTGAAGTTCTCCTTGAGTTCCTCTATTCTATTTTCAACATGTTGAGCACCCTTATGACCATTTCTTTGAATTCTTCATCAGGCAAGTTACTTATCTCAGTTTCATTAGAGTTTTTCTCCAAGGTTTTTCTTGTTCCTTCATTTGGAGACTATTCTTTTATCTGTACATTTTGACTTTCTGTGTTTGTTCCTTAGATAAAATAGCCATCTTTTCCAGTCTTGTAAAAGATATCTGTTGACTGTAATCCACATGGTTTTAACAAGCCAGTTGTAGTAGGGTGGGTGCATGTATTGCCCGGTGTGCTGCCTAGCCAGAGGAGTGGGTTCTGAATGGGGCAGCCTGATGTGCATATGTGTGCAGTAGCACTCTGTTATTCTGGCTGTCCACAGCCAGAATAGATTTGGGGCATTGTAGTATGATAGGGCATTCTTCCTACCCTTTCTGGTTTACATGGGACTGCCTGGTGTGTGCATGTTGCAGCACCCTACTAGTTCCATACTTTCTACAAATGGTGTAGCCCTATGTGCAGGCTCCATAACACTTGGCCAGTTCTACATTTTCTGTAGACCTGGTAGCCTTACATATTCATGTAGCAGTGCCCCACCTGTTCTGTACCTTCTCCAGGTGGGGCAGCCACAGATAAAACAGCACCACAATATCTCTACACTTTCTCAGTATGGGGCAACCCTGTAGGTGTGCAGTGCATTACCTTGCTATTTCCACACTTTTTCTAAATGGGGCATCCATAGTGTGGACACCACAATGTATTGCTAGTTCTACATTCTCTCTGGGTAGGAGAGCCCAGATGTATGTGTACCCCTTGGGTGTATGCAACAGCTTCCTGTTGTACCCACTGGATTAATCTCTGCATGGAGGAGCCACTTGTACAATGCTATAGTGGCCTCCTGTTCCTGTTGGAACCAGCTCCATGAGGGGTGGCTAGGAACATATCATAGCAGCCCTGCAGGTTTGCCAGAGAACCTGGATAGTGTTTCTTTCCACTATCCAAGTGCAGGGAAATGTAAACAATGATACTCACAAATTATTCTTGTTCTGGAGAGTTCTCTCAGCATCTGAAGAGCTCTCACAGTTCCTCAACTTTCTCTACATGGTGTTTCTCTCTTGTTTGTTGTAGATAAGTTGTTCAGTTGGACCTCAGTTGTCTCTCAGGAGGAATCACTCTTCATATAGATGTACATTTGATATGTTGTTGGGAGAGGACAAGCTAAGTGTCCTCTTACACAACCATCTTGGACACACCTCTTTTAGTTGATTTCAAATTAACAACTGATGATTCTAAATAAAGAGTGTATACGTGTTCATTTTATTTTTCTTTTGATATTCTTGTAGGTTTGAGATTGCAAACTAAAAAGTTGGTGGAAATTGATAGGAATTACTGACAGATTGGATACAGGGTCAAAGAGGAATGAAAAATGTTAAGAATAACTCCTAAGCAACTGGATTTATAATGATATGATTTAGGAAGATGAGGAATACAATGTCAGGTGTTACATGAAAATGAAGACAGTGTGAGAATGAAGAGTTCTGTGTGGTCATTCTGAGTGTTAAATTCTTAGACATTCAAGTCTTATGGCCACTTGGATACACAAATCTGGAGCTCACCTCCTTTGCCCACCTCCACGTAGCCCTCATCTCCCCCTTCCCTCTGGCCATCACCACACTGTTTTCTATGTCTATGAGTAATGTATGTAAGATCTTTAGCTAATCCCTTCACCTTTTTCATCCAGTCCCCCCTCTCTCCCCTCTGACAGCATCAGCATGTAGATAATATTTGAAAGGCATAGAACTGGATAGGATCAGCTAAAAAAAGAATATAGAGGGAAGGGGAGAGAATGAGAGAGTAAAGAGGATAGAAGAGAAGGAACTCCACAAGACTGAGTCTTGGGGACACTGTAAGAGGTCTGGAAGAGGAAGGAGAGTTAGCACCAACCAAGTAGTTGCCAGGGTGACAGGAAGAAAACCAGTAAAGTAAGTTATTACAGAAATCAAAAGAGGAGAGAGATTGAGAATCAGAGAGTGAGCACTATAAGAAAGTTTTCTAATCATGCAAGATGAAGAAAGAACTTCACCAATATGTTTGGCAACATAGAGGTCATCAGTGACCTTTCCCAGAATGGTTTGAGTGGAAAAATTGGCAAGGAAACCAGATTGGAGTAGGCTGAAGAGTGAATCTATGGTAATGAAGTGGAACAGGTAGTGGAAATAATTCTCTCATATTTAAAGAAATAAAATGGAAGCTAAAGTAGTTTGTGCAATTGGAAGAAAATTACTTTTTGGTGATATAAGAAATGTTAAATCATATTTGTAATGATACAGGAGAGAGAAACAGAATGGTGATTTCAGAAGGAGGGACATTAATTTGAAAAGTGAAGCCCTTTTCTTTTACTTTATTTTTATTGCTGGCACTGTTACAGAAGGCCCCATTTACTCCTCCTTTGCCTACCTCCACCCAGCCTCTGTGCCCTCTTCCCTCTGGCCATTACCACACTGTTGTCTGTGTCTATAAATCATGCATATGTGTTCTTTAGCTAATCCCTTCACCTTCTTCCATCAAGCCTCCTTTCTCCCTCCCCTCTGACAGCTGTTAGTCTGTTCCATGTGTCCATCCCTATTTCTATTTTGTTTGTCAGTTTGTAAAGTGAAGTCCTTGAGAAGATGAGAGTGTATAGGATTCAGAATACAAGTGTGGGAGTAGTCTTTGGTAGAAGAAATAGGAGATGGGCATAGTAGGTTTAGAGATTCAATTCGAGGAGGATAAGGAAGACCTTATGTGTTAGTATTTTCATTTTCTCAATGAAATATGAGGTAGCCTAAGCTAAGAATGAGTAGGAAGGAGCATAGTATCTTTGAGGAAAGTGGGTAAGCTGACTTACTGGGAAACATAACAAGATGCCAGGCAGTGTTGAGTGCCAATTTGAGATTTGTGATTTTTTTTAAAGATTTTATTTATTTATGTTTACAGGAGGGGAGAGAGAGAGAGAGAGAGAGAGAAACATCAATGTGTGGTTGCTGGGGGTTCTGGCCTGCAACCCAGGAATGTACCCTGGCTGGGAATCGAACCTGGGACACTTTGGTTCCCAGCCCACGCTCAATCCACTTAGCTACGCCAGCCAGGGCTGAGATTTGTGATTTTAATTGTGTGATTTTATTTACAAGTAGAAAACTAATCCCATTTGGTTATGGCATGTTATTCTTTTAATGTAGTTCTGGATTTTCTTTCTTTGGCTTTTATTTATCTTTTTTGAATTGGTATTTATGTCTTTATTATGGAATATAAATAGTTTACGTGTTTTCCTTTTAAATTTAATCTTTATTGTATTTTTCCATTACCAATTAGTTCCCTTATACTCCCCTTCCCCCAGCAATCACCACACTGTTGTCCATGACCATGAATCTTTTTTCTCTTTTTACTTTATTATGGAGTATAACTATTTTATCCTATTGTTAATCTCCAAATGTAATGTCCAAATTATTTCCACATTATCTCCAAATGTAATGTTAAGTATAAAAGACTCTCCTTTTTGCATCTTACCTTCATTGGGAAGAACTAGGTGCTTGACTAATTTTATCTTAAAACTTAAAACTTACATTTTCTTGATCTAGTATCAGTAATATTTTTTGATAAGTACTATTTACTTACCAGTTTTAGTTTATGCTTCCCATGTGATATTGAAGATTAGAGAACAGAAGATTTTCTCAAGATAAGTTGGTAAGATATTAAGGATTCACATAAAGAAGTAAGAGGGTTAAAGATAAGTGGGACTACTTCCATGGCTGTGCATACAGGACACCTTGATGATATGTTATACATAGGGCAATGACTATCTGAGATGGAAGGGTGAGGTATAAAAAGTGAAGGATAATGTATAGGAGGTTGATGTTGGAGGAGGGAAATATGCCCTATTTGATGTAGAAGAAAGGAGGTGGTGGGGAAGATATGTCAAAATAGGAGACTTTCATCATCCTAGTAGCATAGAATAACCATCCAGTGTAAATAGGGAAGAGCCAATTGACTTAATGTGCAAAGTAAAAACTTAAGGGAGTTAATCTGGCCTATTGACATATTTTGTTAGGCCTTTAGAAATTTGGTAAAAATTGGTAGTTGTAAACATTTTAAAATTGGGGGTGTTTTGAGAAAACTTGAGTTTCTGGCTTCTCTCAAAAATTCTAAACATATGTATTGAACATTTATTATGTGTTAATTATGTTTTAAAGTCCTTTAGTGCAAATTAACTCAAACCTCATGTAAACTCTATGTGGAATATACCATTATTATTATTATTTTAGAATTGAGGAAACCAAAACAAAGAGGCTGAGTGACTGTCCTTAGGTCACACAGGTATTAAATCATAGAATATGGCTTCAGAGCCTACATTCTTAAGCATGCTATATTTTTGCTCTTTGGTTAATGCTGGGCTCACATCTGTATGGCAACATTTGGCTGTAAATAGGTAATATCTGCTTCTTTAGACTCAACGTGTGTTCTGTTTGCTTCAGTGTTCTTTAGCATTCCCTTTTTTAGTGTACCTGCTCCTCTTCACTCATTTACATTATCTGCTTGGCCACTGAAAACATTTGAGTGTTTGATTCCTGGTATACAAGGAAAGGGAAGAGGAATTCTATTTGTTGTTCATATCAAGAAATTATTATAAGAGGGATTTTCATTACTTTGTAGAGCTCTTGAACATGACAGCCCCTGGATTCAAAGGTTATACCATTTGATTAAGGGGAGGGAGTCATTTACCAACAGGGCCTAACTTATTGCAGTGGCTCCAAAGAATGAAGATATGAACAAATGGAGTTAGTGTGAGAATTAAAGAATTACACTTGTGGAGGGTTTAGATAAACCTTAAGGTTTCTATTGCTCTGAAATCCTGATTCAATAATCCAAAATGACATAAAGCCATCAATATGTTAAACTATTTCAAATTGAATATAATTAGACAATTTGCATTTTAAATCTAGAATGAATCTTTGAGAATATCCAACCTTCATAATTTTACAGAGTAATATTTGGAGACTCAGAGAAGATCTTTTATGTTTTGTTGTTTCCTCTCAAGATTCTAGGGGAAAATTATTACTTTTCCCTCTTTGCTTCATCCAGGGCAAACTTCAAAGAATCCATATCAGTGTTCTATCACTACTGTAACAAATTACCACAATTATAGTGTGTTTAAAAACACTATCTGATAGACTTTAATAGTTAAGTGCCAGGATTGTTTCTTGGGCTAAATATTGTAAGCAGTCAAATGCACAGACCCTAAAGCTCAAATGTTTAGCTTAAAATTATTTCTGCAACCTAGGGAAAATTATTTAACTTTTTCTGTGATTCAGTTTTTTCAACTATAAATAAAAATAATCATAACACTTATTTCAGAGGTGAAGATTTAATAGCATGTAGTAAGTTTTAGTTATTGACATTATTACCCTTAGCAGCTAGCATTTCCACTATGCTTGTTAATAATAAATATGTAATAAATTATAGCCATAATTTGTATTATTTCTACATACATATTTCTGTAGGCATCCATGACTCATTATTGACCTTGTTTTTCTATTTATCCCTCTCTCTCTTAGACTATAAATTCTTGAAGCCTGATGTCACCTAATTTATAATTTTGTTCACAGAACCTTGCAAAGTATCCAGCATGTAGTAGGTGCTCATTGAGCATTAGTGAAATAAGTAAATGAATGAATGAATTACTATCTAATGAATTCAGTCTCTGATACCACATAGCCTTCCTGTTTATGAATCATAGGTCCAATAGGTATGCACTCCCTAGCTTGGCTAGAGAGTTTATCAGTCTTCTGAAAGTCATACAGATAGCACTTGTTTTCTCTGTTTTGTGACTTATCTTTTCATGTCAATATTTAATATTCCCAGTTAGAATTTAATGATCAAAATATAGAGTAAAAGCTGCCATTATTATGTGTTGCCAGGAAAGTCAGAGATTAAATCATTATTTACTTCAAACTAATCTCCTGAGGGGTGACAATTATTTTAACAATTCCACATCTAAAGTTTGGATATGGGAATCTACAAAAAGCTGAGAGATCTAGAAATTAAAGAGGAATTGTTACTTTAAGTCATTTGCTGACTCACCAGCAGGGCCAGTTTATGCAAATTTAATTAGTAAAGAAACCCATACAGGATTTCAGTAAAGCCATTTCACCTGGATTATTGTCATTATATAATTTAATACATATGTAACCAGAGACGCCTATCTATGCTGTATTGTAAGCATAGACATATAGGTCTATGAATATAGGTCTATAGATATAGACCACAGATTTATTAAAGAAAAGATTAACTGTTTTAGGAATCAACTCTAACATGTGTATTAAAACTGTGTTTGTGAGTGCAATTGGAGAAAACAGGACCTCCTACCAGATGTGAGAAAAAGAAAATGATTAATTTTGCATTATAATGACAGCAGGAGGCTTGAAATGAGGCAGAATCATCTTCATTACAATGAATTTCTTGGAAATCACATGAACATTTGAGAGCTAAAAACAGTAACAACCTGCCTAAGCCCCTGTGCATATCACAGGTAGTATTACACACTGGGAGACATTATGCCACGTCTATGGCCACCAAACATCCTGGAAGGCCACTTTCCCTGCTGTGAAGAACATTGGCGACATGCTAGCATGTTGTACTGAAAGAGGTACAGAACTCAAATGTGGGTTTTCTCCATCAAATTGTATAGCCAGCTCTTTCATTTTTGAGCATTCCTCTTCTCCTTGCATCCCTCAATGACTCCTACTCCATAATACTTCACTGTTTCAAAGAATAAACTAGTGTGATTATAGCTTTTAGAAAATTGGTTTCTATTCAGTCCTCTGTTTGTCCAAGCCTGATTACCTCAACAGCACTTTAAAGTTTTAAGGAAGCTCAAGTAGCGTCAGCCATCCTTTGTTATTTTAGTTTGTTCAACAAGGCCACTACTCAGCAATCCTTAAAGCTGCTGGATAAGATATTAACAGCCATTGGCCTCCGTGACAAAAAAGTTCAGGGTTTACATTTCATTTTTCCTGATGCTAGAGAAGCAAGCACTTTGGCAACATTATCAAGGACAATACTTCCCCTCCCACCAACAATATCACCAATGGTAACAAAAATGTCCATCTAGTTCACCTCTCCCAGGTCCCTCCAAGGCCACTGGCATCCAGGAGTAAATTTTGTTCAAAACTGAAGTAAACGGAATATGGCCTACTACCATTTATTATTGAGACAGGATACTAAGAAGCTATGAAAATTCCTTGGCAAGAGGAATACGAAACTGAGACAGGTAGCTGAACAAACTGGTCAAGCAATGTACAGCCAAGTGCAGATGGTCACCAAGGTGGAAGGCCCCGAGTGCCTGGCCAGGGGAAAAACTGGGAAAACAAGGGCCTCACCATCAGGGTAACCTCTCCTCCCCTGGCCTTTCCTCCCTGGAGATAACATCTAGGAAAAAACACCTAAGCCTCAGTTGTGTTTCAGCTCCCAGCCCAGAAAAGCTGCAAAACCAGGTAGGACCCACTGTGATGACTAATGATCTCCTGCCCTGTCACTAACCAATCAGTGGAGACCATGCCCGGAAAAGGCACACCCGAAGAACTGATTAATATTCTGCTGAAACCCTCCCCTGAGGCCTCCCCTAAGATTCTTGCCTTCAAGAAAGAGATAAAAGCCTTAAGATAAAGATCCCAGCTTGCGTGCTCTCCCTCTGGGGAGCAGCTGCCTGTTCCCTTTCCTTTCTTTCCCCCATTTCTTTCCTTCTTCCCCTACTTCTTTCTTCACAGGCACCTGTCTCTTAAACTCTAAGGCAATGGGTAGTTGCAGCTTGACCCAGGCTAATTCCCTGAACCTGTCCACAAAGCCCCCTTTTCTCTGACTCCCCAGTGAGCTAAGGCAGCCCATCTAGGCTCTCCTGTTGCTTCTTCTATGCTAAGCCCTTCCTTGTTTCATTGCTCTCAGCTTTAATAAACATACCCTCATAGTCACCTGGATTCAAGTTGTGAAATCTTTCATACATGAAGTCAAGAACCCACATACTACCAGCTATCCCTGGGCAGACCCACTCAGGGCCAGGACCTCAGTCCAGTAATATTGTCACCTTCCCTATAACAGGACTGACCTGGGTTTGGCCTCTGTTAACTTTTAATGTATTTGAATGAAATTGTTAAAAGATCCATATCTTATTCTAATATTTCTCACTCTTTCTGATCTATACTTTTAAAGACATGCTCACCACATTTCCCTTAGATTAAATGCCTCAAATAATTAAGCTCCAGGAATCCATAATCTTGGTTGCCAGATTACAATGTTTACTTAGATATTATGTCTCAGAGAGGTTTCCCCTGACCACTAAACTAAAACCTGTCATATCACTCTTTTCTCTAATACTACTTTAGAATTTCTTGTTAGTAATTAACAGTATGTGCCTTTTTTGTTTGTATTTTTTTCCACTGGAATGGAAGTTTGACCCATGTGGACCTTTTCTGTTGCATCCTCCGCTAGGTGACCAATGCCTAGAAGAGAGCCTAACACATAGTATGTCAATCAATATCTGTTGAGTGAAGGAATAAATTAGATTGTATATGAATCCCATCATCTGTTCACTGATAACTGGTATTGATCATGTATTTTGCCCCCTTTCCATCCTCATATCCCATTAACCCTGATGTTAGTTTTGGAGTCCCTGCAGGTGTTTTCTCTGGTCTTGTAGGGTTTTATGCTTTTTAGCATTTTTCTAAATCTTAATTCTTAAATCCATTCTCTCTTCTTTCTCTCAGTTCACTTTGAGGACAAAATTGCAGAAGGTAGAGAAAAAGAAGGATGTAAAAAAGGGCTGATATTAAGAGAATGTTCCCCTGTAGGGAGGTAGGATATTGTACAAAAAAAAGAGCATGAATTTTAGAGTTAGAATCCTGTGTTCAAGACCTATCTTGGCCAGACCACTTAGTACCTTTGTGGCTATAAACAAGTTGTGTGAATCCTCTAAGCCTCATGTACAAATTGGAGTCAATAATAGTATCTACTTCATGGGTTTTCATAAGGATTAAATGACCTAATATATCTACTAACAATGTTAATTCTCTCTACTTATGTATAGCTTATCTCCTGATTTTCCTTTCCTACTTAGCTTTCCATGAGGAAAAATAGTATGTTCCCATAGGTGAGATACATAATACTTTGCTGTCCTAACACCACCCCCTTCCCCCACCAATACCTCAATTCCGGTCAAAACTAGAAAAAAATGAAAATCACACATAAAACTCGACTGTCAGGTATAGAAAGAATTGCGAAAGATCTCTTCTCAGAACAATGTTCTACCTGCTGGTTAAACTTTACATGGAAAGGTCGCCTTAGCAAACACTACAGCTCTTTCACAACTTTTACAGCCTGCCTCTGGAAGACAGATTCACAGAACTGATTGCTCAAGAATATCAATTCTATCCAAATGAACCATCTTTATGAATTCTGAAACATTAACTACTATGCATTGACCACACAGTATGTGCAAATCGTTTGAATAAATATTTTATCTACTGCCTCATGTAATCCTCACAACACTTTGAAGTACTATCTTTGTTTTATAGTTTGGGAAACAAAAGCTCAGAAGAGTTAAATAACTTGCCCAAAATTCTTACAGCTAAAAATTGGGGAGTTAGGATTTAAACAGAGGAAATTTGGCACTAAAATCTAACCATAATAATTAGGCAGCATGCTAGGTTCTTGCCTACAACCTTTCAAGTGAGCCCTATTTTTATAACAGAACTAACCTAATCTCTTTGTTCATATGTTATTCTTTATAGTGAAGTGTACCTGCCCTGACTCCTTACTCTACAACCTGTAGTCTCATCAACTTGTTCCCTCAATATCTATAAACTAGTCTATAATTTATAGACTACAGACTACAAGACTTCTGCCTTACTCAGATGATTCATCTCTCTAGAAGCCCCATTTTCTAGGCTATTATGGTGGTTCTCAAATTTTAATGTGCATCAGAATCTTCTGGGTGCATTGCTAAAACACAGATTGCACTTTTGCTTTTGTCCCCATTCTGGCCACATCCCTCATAGGTCTTCTCTTCCCTCTTACAACATATACCCTTTAAAAAACCTGGAAAAAAAACACAACAAACAGACATTAGAAGTCTCAGAAAAAGTGGAAATAAGAAGGTATAGACTTTCCAGAGACTTCAGGACTTGAGGAATAACACAGTAGCAATTCCCCCTGGGATTTCTTATTGCATAGCACACATACCAAACAGGGCTCTGCAGAAGCCTCCAATCTGGGACCATAAACAAGCAGAGATGAGAAAAAACAACAACAATAACATTAAACTCCAAGAAGACCCTATTTCCCCTAGCCAAATCCCTAAGACAAGTGTGGCCTAAAGTATGCACCCCCCCACACACACACATGCACAGAAAATCTTTTTGATAATAACCATTCTACTTCATCCAAACACCCATGGCAACCCCCCATGCCAGACACACTTTCTCAGTGGATTTGGCAGCATTGAGTCAGGGGGGCTGATCTTCTTTCCTTCCTCATGGCACAGATGACATTATTCTCTCTCTCTGGGTGGTTTTGCAGGGACAATTAAGAAACTGATATTATATCCCCTTGCAGAACCAGTCAGCACTCTGATTACCCAGCCAGATGGTTTTGGAAGGCTAGGCAGAGAGCTAATCCTCTACTCTGTAAGTAGCAGAAGCAGGTAGTGCTTCAATTATCTTTCAAGGGTTGGGTCAGCAGGTATAATAGAGATCTGATATTAGATTGTCCCCCAGTAGAATTGTGAGGTGCTTTTTGATTCCTGGGCCAAGATAGTGTCAACATGGTTCAGTGGTAAACTGGTCCTCCACTTCCACTGTGCATAAATGACACTGAGCAGGGTGGTCTCAGTCAGGGCTAGTCAGCATTCCACTTTCCCCCCATCCACGGTGTCAGCAAGTCCAATGAGGAGGTGAACTTCTACACCCTCTCAGCAGCTAGAAGACTGAAATAGGTAATGTGGTACAGGGCTAGTGACAAGTTGTACTCTCAACAACACCACCACTTTCAGCAGGGTCAGGTGAAGAGCTGAACCCTTACTTTTATCTAGCATCAATGAAAGAGGTTGTGTGAGGTAGGGCTAATAGTACTTCACTTCTTTCTTACACTTGTGTCAGCAAGCTGAGTGGGGAACTAAGAATCCACCCTCACCTGACTTCAGAGGTAAAAACAGAATGAGGTGGGAGATCAGATTAGTCAATATTCCAGTTTTTCTCATTCTCCTCACCCCCAGTTTCAGGAGGACCAGAGAGGATGTGAATTCCTACTCTCACTGTGCATCAAGAAGGTATTTTAAGTCCTGACTGGTGTGGCTCAGTGGATTGAATACTGGCCTGCGAACCAAAGGGTCGTCAGTTCAATTTCCAATCAGGGCACATGCCTGGGTTTGTGGGCCAAGTCCCCAGTAGGGGCTGCACGAGAGGCAACCACGCATTGATGTTTCTCTCCCTTTCTTTCTCCCTCCATTCCCCTCTCTCTAAAAATAAATAAAATCTTTTTTAAAGAAGGTATTTTTTTAAAGATTTTATTTATTTATTTTTAGAGAGGGAAGGGAGGGAGACAGAGAGAGAGAGAGAGATACATCAATGTGCGGTTGCTGGGGGTCATGGCCTGCAACCCAGGAATGTACCCTGGCTGGGAATTGAACCTGGGACACTGGTTCCCAGCCTGCACTCAATCCACTGAGCTACGCCAGCCAGGGCTTTAAAGAAGGTATTTTAAGTCATCTTGTGCTTCCATCTGATATCAGCAAGGTCCAGACAGCAGCCGAGCTTAGACACCTACATGGAAGTAACAAAGTGATGTAAATTGATAACCCATTTTCACTAAGAAAATGTTAAAGGACCTAAAAACAGAGCTAAACTCCCACTCCCTTTTTAGCACTGAGGCTTTCAGTTTGAGGCAGTGTTTCACTTTTTCTGCAATGGGATCTGTGGTGCCCAAAGGATAATATACACATTCATGTATTCACATCACCCTCATGTTATACCTAAAGAAGAGGAGGAGGAGAACAAGGAGGAGGGGAAAGGAAGTGAGAAGGAGAAGAGGAGGAGGAAGAGGAAGGGGAAGAGGAAGGAGAAGAGAAGAAGAAGAAGAAAGAGAAGGAGAAGAAGAAGGAGGAGGAGGAGGAGGAAAGGAGGACGAGGAGGAAGAAGGAGGAGGAGAAGAAGAAGAAGAAAGAAGGAGGAGGAGAAGGGAAGAAGAAAGGAGAAGAGGAAGAGGAAGAAGAGGAGGAGTAGGAAAGAAGGAGGAGGAGAAGGGAAGAAGAAAGGAGAAGAGGAAGAGGAAGAAGAGGAGGAGTAGGAAAGAAGGAGGAGGAGAAGGGAAGAAGAAGAAAGGAGAAGAGGAAGGGGAAGAGGAAGAAGAAAGAAGAAGAAGAAGAAGAAGAAGAAGAAGAAGAAGAAGAAGAAGAAGAAGAAGATAGAAGAAGAAGAAGAAGAAGAAGGAGGAGGAGGAGGAGGTGGGAGGAGGAGGGGGAGGAGGAGAGGAGAAGGAGGGGGAGGAGGAGGGGGAGGAGGAGGGGGAGGAGGAGGGGGGAGGAGGGAAGAGGAGGAGGAGGGAAGAAGAAGAAAGGAGAAGAGGAAGAGGGGGAGGAAGAAGGAGAAGAAGAAGTGGAAGAAGAAGGGGAAGAAGAAGAGGAGGAGGAGAAGGAGGAAGAAGAAGGAGGAGGAGGAGAAGAAGAAGAAGAAGAAGGAGAAGAAGAAAAGAAGAAGAAGAGAAAGGAGGAGGAGAAGTTGTTTAAAAAGGGCTCTGGAATCTCATTATATCCAAAATACCCAGGATACAATAGGAAAAATGTTGTCATATCAAGAACCAAAACAAACAAACAAACAAACAAACTACAAATTCAATAAGGAAAGACAATTTAATAGTGCCAATAATGTATGAATCAGTGTTAATTGAAAAGAATATTAAAGTAGTTATCACAAAAGTTTCAATAATTAATTATGAATTCTCTGTAAACAAACTAAAATAGCAAAGCTCAGCAGATATGTAAGTTGTAAAATAGAACAAATAGAAATTATAGAACAGAACACTCTTGATAGTACAGTGAAGATGACAGAAGAAGACATCAATAGAATTTACCCAATCTTAAAAATGGAAAGAAAGTAGACTGAAAAGAAAAGGACAGAGATTGAAAGAAGTGTGAGACAAGACAATAATGAAGAGCTAACATTCACATCATCAGGATCCCAGAAAGAAAGTGAAGATGGACGGAAAAGACTGAAAACATCCTAGAATTAATGACTGCCAAATTTCTATATTTAACAAAAGGTATAAACATAAAGATTTAAGTAAAAAGCTGATAAAACCCAAAATTTGGATAAACCCAAATAACTCCATGCCAAGACACATCAGAGTCAAAACCTTAACTTTAAAGATAAAGAAAAAATCTTCAAAACAACCAGAGAGATAGTTTTGAAGTAATATCAATATCAGTGACAATGGATTTCTTATCTGAAACATGAAGGCCAGATAACAGTGACACATTTTCAAGTGTTGAAAGAAAACAAAACTGTCGATTGTGAATTTTGTATCTGATAAAACTATCATTCAAGAATAAAGGAGGAATAAAATATTCTCAGATGAAGAAAAATAATGAAAGTTGTCACTAGCATACTTACCAAGACAGAAAGTAAATGATAACAGAAGGTTTGTCCTTCATAAAGGAAAGATGAACAACAAAATAGGTAAACATAGTACGGGTAAGTTTCTTAATCACATTTCATGGTTGAAGCAAAAGTTATAACACCATCTGATGTGGTACTAAAAGTATGTAGAACAAATATTAAAGGCCATTATATTTTAAAAGTGGGGAAGATAAAATGAATTAAATGGAAGTAAGGTTTCCACACTTCACTTGAAGTGATAAAATGTTGATAGCAGTAGACTTGATAATTATGTATACATTGTGACGACTAAAAAAAAACTACTAATAAAACTATTTAAAATGATATACTAAAAACTATAACTAAGTCAAAATGAAATATGAAAAATACCCAAGGAGAAGGCAATAAAAGTAAAAGAGAGGAATAAAAGAGAAGACATCAATAGAATTTACCCAATCTTAAAAATGGAAAGAAAGTAGACTGAAAAGAAAAGGACAGAGATTGAAAGAAGTGTGAGACAAGACAATAATGAAGAGCTAACATTCACATCATCAGGATCCCTCTGAACATAAAAGTTCAGAGGAAATAAACAGAAAACAAAGCAGACTTAATACCTAACATATAAATAATTATCTTAACTGAAAATACTCTAAATGTACCAATTAAAATACAGGTATTGGCACAGTGGATTAAAACATGACCCATTAACGTTGTGTGTAAGAAATAAGAAGATAGGGAAAGATGTTCACACAAACATTTTTTAAAAAAGCAAGAATCACTATATTAATATCAGGTGAAGTAGATTTTTTTCTTTATTTTTGTTTTTTTTTATTGTTGTTCAAGTACAGTTGTCTCTATTTCTCCCCCATCCCCCACCTCCTACCCTCAATCCTAGCCCCCTTTGGCATTGTCCATGGGTCCTTTAAACATATTCCTTGACAAGCCTTCCCCTTCTTTCCCCTGGTATCTCCCATCCCCTTCCCCTCTGATCACTGTCTCTTCTTTATTTCCAAGTCTCTGGTTCTATTTTGCTCATTTGTTTGTTTTGTTGATTAGGTTCCACTTATGGGTAAGATCATATGGTATTTGTCTTTCACCCCTGCCTTATTTCACTTTGCATAATACTCTCCAGTTCCATCCATGCTCTCATGAAGGGTAGGAGTTCCTTCTTTTTGCAGCATAGTGTTTCATTGTGTAAATGTATCATAGTTTTTGGATCCACTCATTTACTGATGGGCACTTAGGTTGCTTCCAGCACTTGGCCATTGTAAATAACACCGCTATGAACATTGGGATGCATAGATTTTTTCAAATTGGTGTTTTGGGATTCTTTGGGTATATTCCCAGCAGTGGAATCACTTGGTCAAAAGGCAGTCCCATTTTTAGTTTATTTAAAAAAGTATTTTGTCAAGTACAGTCGTCTCCATTTTTTTTGAGGAAATTCCATACTGTTTTCCACAGTGGCTGCACCAGTATACTAGGGTTCCCTTTTCTCCACAGTCTCATCAGGACTTGTTGTTCATTGATTTAGTAATGATAGCCATTCTGATTGGTGTGACAGGTATGGACATTTTGATGATGTTAATTCTTCCAATTCTCATCAGAGATATTGACCTGTAATTTTTTTTCTTTGTTGTGTCTTCACCTGGTTTTGGAATTAAGATGATACTGGCCTCATAAGTAGAGTTTGGAAGTCTTCCTTCTTGAATTTTTTTGGAATAGTTTGATAAGGATAGCTGTTAGTTATCGTTTGAATGATTGGTAAAATTCATCTGTGAACCCATCTGGTACAGGGTTTGTGTGCCAGAAGTTTTTTGATTACTGCTTCAATTTCACTGGTTGTTTTCAGTCTATTTAGGCTTTCTGATTCTTCCTGATTCAGTTTTGGAAGTTTGTATTTTTCTAGAAATTTATCCATTCTATCTAGGTTGTCCAATATATTGGCATATAGTTGTTCATAGCAATTTCTTATAATCCTTTGTTTTTTGTGTGGCAACGGTTGTTACTTCTGATTTTTTCTTTTTGGGTCCTCTCTCTTTTTCTTGATGAATCTAGTTAAATGTTTGTCAATTTTGTTTATCTTTTAAAAGAACCAGTTCCTGGGTTCTTTGATCTTCTGAATTGTTATTTTAGTCTCTATGTCATTTATTTCTGCTCTGATCCTGATTATTGCATTTCTTCTACTCATTCTGATCTTTGTTTGTTGTTGTTTTTCTAGTTTCTTTTGGTGCAAGGTTAGCTTGTTTATTTGAAATGTTTGTATCTTCTTCCAGTAGGCCTGTAATGCTATGAACTTCCCTCTAAGGACTGCTTTTGCTGTGTCCCATAGGCTTTGGGTTGTTGTGCATTCATTGTCATTTGTTTCTAGTTTGTTCTTTTTTTTTTCTACCTTGATCTTGGTGTTGGCCCATTCATTGTTTAATAACATGTTAATTAGCTTCCATATATTTGAATATTTGGGGTGTTTTTTTCTTGAGGTTGATTTCTAGTTTCAGGCCATTGTGACCTGAGAAAATCCTTGATATGATTTCAATTTTCTTGAATTTGTTAAGGCTTATTTTGTGTTCTATAAGTGGTCTATCCTTGAGAATGATCCATGTGCATTTTAGAAGAATATATATTTTACTTCTTTGCAGTGAAATGCCTATACATATCAATAAATCCATTTGATCTAGTGTGTTGTTTAATGCTGCTATATGTTTGTTGATTTTTTGTCTGGAAGATCTGCCCATTTTTGACAGTGGGGAGTTCAGATCTCCTACAATGACTCCATTGCTGTTGTTCTCTTTCTTAAAGTCCTCCAAGATTTTCTTTATGTATTTAGGTGCTCCTATATTTGGTGCATATATGTTTACAAGGGTTATTTCCTATTGTTAAACTGAATCCTTAGTTATTATATAATGTCCTTCTTTGTCTTTTATTATGGCCTCTGTTTTGAAGCTTATTTTGTCTGACAGAAGTATTACTAACCCAGCTTTTTCTTTGGCGAGGGGTGTCTCTATTTGCATGGAATATTTTTTTTCCATCTCTTCAACTTTCAGGCTATGTAATTCTTTTGTTCTCTGGTGGGTTTCTTGTAGACAACATATATGCAGGTTGTGTTTTCTTATCCGTTCAGCTACCCTATGTCTTTTGATTAGAACCTTCAATCCATTTACATTTAAGGTTATTACTGATAGGTACTTATTCATGGCCATTTTTCTCTTTGTACCTGTGTTTCTGTGTGTGTGTGTGTGTGTGTGTGTGTTTCTTCTTCTTAAAGCAGTCCTGTTAGTATCTCTTGCATTGCTATTTGGTGGAAATGTACTCCTTCAGCCTTGGTTTTGTTTTGTCTTTTTTTTGTTTTTGTCTAAAAAGCTCTTTATTTCACCTTCAATTTTAAGAGACAGTTTTGCTTGATCAAATAGTCTTGGTTATAGGTCCTTGCTTTTCATTATTTGGAATATTACACACCAATCCTTCTGGCCTATATTGTTTCTGTTGAGAAATCAACTGACGGCCTTATCAGAGCTCCCTTGTAGGGAACTAAGTGTTTCTCTCTTGCTGCCTTTAAGATTCCTTCTTTTTCTTTAAACTTTGGCATTTTCATTGTGATGCATCCTGGTGTAGGCCTCTTCGGATTCATCTCGATGGGACTCTCTGTGCTTCTTGAACATGCATTACCTTTTCCTTCACCAAGTTAGGGAATTTTTCTGTCATTATTTCTTCAAAAAGGTTTTCTATCCCTTGCCCCCCTTCTCCTTCTGGTATCCCTGTGATGTAAATATTGTTATTTCATGGTGTCTCAAAGCTCCCTTAAACTCTCCTCATTCTTCTTGAGTCTTTTTTTCATTTTGTTACTCTGACTGGGTGTGTTTTCTACCTTGTCTTCCAACTCTCTGGTTCAATTCTCTGCTTCATCTAGCCTGCTCTTATTTTTTTCTAGTGTATTCTTCATTTCAGATATTACATTCTTCAGTTCCAACTCTCTTATTCAATGTTTCTATGTCCCTTTTCATACTGATGTAGTTTTCTTAAAGTTTCTTGAGCATCCTTATAACTGTTACTTTGAACTCAATCTCTGATAATTTGCTTGGCCCAGTTTCATTTAACTCTTTCTCTGGGGATTCCTCCTTTCTATCATTTGAAGGTTGTTTCTTTATCTCTTCATTTTTGCTGTATTTTATTGTTTGTTTCTGTGTTTTAGATAGATATTCTTTAACTCCTTCTCTTGTGGTATATCTTTACATGGTAGGAATTCTGTGATACCCAGTGGTGAAGACTCCTTGATCTCCTGATCTGTATGCTCTAGGAATGCTCTCTGGTTGGGTTTTGTGGGTTCTATTTTTATTTGGGTCCTGATTATTTTTGGTCTGTACCTTTGTGGGTTCTCCCTTCTGGATGGCTGACTGAGAAGCTCAACCCCCACCATATTTTGTACACTGTTGTACAGTTGCCAGCAGAAGAAAGTAAAACAGCATACAAAATGAACCAAAACAAGCAAAACCCTCCAACCAGACAGCAATTTCAATGGCAAAAGATCAGAAAATAATAAGAATGAAAAGAAAAATAGATTATTAGGGAAAAGGGAAAATAAAAGAAAAAGAATAAGTGAACACCAAAGGACAGAAAAGTGATTATGGGGGGAGAAAAGGGGGAGTACTAATAGGAATAATGAATTATAAGAGGAAAACAGGAAAAAAGGACAAAGAAAGAGAAAGAATAATAAAAATAAGAAAAGTAAAGGAGAAGGGTAAGATGGGGGTAATCCAAGCTAAGATTAAAATAAGATATATGAGAGAAAAAAATAGAGAAATAAAAATACAGGAAAAAGGAAAAACAGAAAAAATAATGAAAAAGTTATGATAAAGAAATATAATGAAAATAATGAAGAAGAAAAAAGTGGAATTCACCTCAGAAGAGTTTAGCTCTTGCTTGCTGGTTTCTCCCTTGGGATACTGCTGTGATGTGTCCAAAGCTGGTGTACTCCACTGTCAGGTGCTGTCCATGTCTGGTGCTCAACAACATGTTTGGAGTTACCAGTGATCCACAGGTCATATCTGGTTCCTCTGGGCTTGGCTGTGCCCAGGTTGGTTCAAGATGCTCAGTAAAGTGGGATTTTATCAGCACTGGGTCCTGGGATAGGTGAGGAAATGACCCAAGTGTCCACCAGAGCAGTCTCTGTCTGCCTCTGCCTGTCAACCTGCTGTCAGCCTTGGGCTAGTCATAGACTTGATGGTTTCTGAGAGGGCTTCTGGTAGGATTGAGGTGTGGGAGTCCTGGATCTCTCATGGCAGGTGCCTTTCAGACTCCACAGAAGATGGTGGGTGTGTTCCCCCATCCCCAAGCCACTAGTCTGAATCTGTTTGGGATTATTTCTCTGTACTCAGCAGGGTGAGGCCTCTAGTAGACTATTGGTTGGGGCTTCCAGAATCCAAGTTTTGGGCCTGCTGCAAACTGTGAGTGTGTTTCTATGGCTCTTCCATGAGGGGAAATTGCCAGCCTGTTTTCTGAGAGATTATATGGTATGGCTGTGCCCTACAGCCCATCTCTGACATCTTCTGAGTCTGCATATGTTGTTATCTCCTTAGAAGGGGTTAAGATGCAGAATGGGAGAAAAGAAAGAATAAAAGTAAAAAACCCACACAAAACAAAACAAAAAACTGAACAAACCACATAAAGGGTAAAAATGATGCAGGGTAAAGGGAGCAGGATTGCAGAGGGCTAGTGAGGCAAGTGATATTCCACAAAGTAAGGTAATTGCTTTCCCCCTGGGAGGGGCTTGCTTTTCTCAAGCGATATGGCTGCTGCAGAGTCCATTTATTTCCCAGGATGGAAAGCCCCACAGCTGCTCTCCCACAGTACTCCCCAGTGCCTCCCACTCTAGATGCTCTTGGTGTGACTGTAATCCATGCCACCTTCCCTTTGCTGGGGCCCAGGTTGAGTGGTCATAAACACAAGACCTGTGCTTTGGTCCTTTTAAGAATTAAAAAAGAAAGAAAAAAATAGTGGCTTTGTCTCCTGAGGGTCTCATCTCTCTTAAGCAGAGACAAATCCTGCAGCCTTTCACTGCTGCATGCTAAGTGGTCTGCTGATCCCAGTATTGGCACTCTGTGTTTGAGAGCCCAGTTTGTGTTCCCTGCTTCTCTCCTTTCAAGGGGAAGCTTCCATAGCCACACTGCCACTTTCGATCACCACCCTTGTGAATGCGGCTGGCTCCTATATGACCTCAACCTTCCTACCATTCATGGTGGGTTTATTTTTTTTTCCTTCCTTGTTTAAGAGTCTCTTTTTCAATTAGTCTTCAGTTTATTTCAGGTGTTTAATTCTCTCTTTAGTTTTATTTCCAATTTGGTTCTGGGAAGAAGTGCACAATATATCCTCCTACTCTATTGCCAATTTTTTTCCTCTCCCTTGTCTTTCTAATAATAACCACTCTCATATCAATAGATGCAGAAAAAGCATTTGATAAGGTACAACACCCATTTATGACAAAAACACTCAGCAAAGTGGGAATAGAGGGAGCATTCCTCAACATAATAAAGGTCATATATGAGAGACCTACAGCCAACATCATACTCAATGGGCAAAAATTAAATCTTTTCCACTAAGATCAGGAATAAGACAAGGCTGTCCACTTTCACCACTTCTATTCAATGTAGTACTGGAAGTTTTAGCCACAGTGATCAGACAAGAAAGAGAAATAAAAGGCATCCAAATCAGAAAGGAGGAAACAAAACTGTCACTGTTTGCAGATGACATGATAGTGTACATAGAAAATCCTTTAGACTCCACCAACAAACTGCTTGACCTAATAAATGAATTTGGCAAAACAGCAGGATACAAAGTCAATATCCAGAAATCAAAGGCATTTCTGTACACCAACAATGAAACAGCAGAAGCAGAAATCAAGAAAAAAAATCCCATTTGAAATAGCAAAAAGAAAAATAAAATACCTAGGAATAAACCTAATCAAAGAGGTAAAAGACCTGTATTCAGAAACTACATAACACTGAGGAAAGAAATCAAGGAAGACACAAACAAATGGAAATATATACTGTGTTCATGGATTGAAAGAATTAATATTATCAAAATGTCTATACTACCCAAAGCAATTTACACATTTAATGCAATACCTATTAAAGTACCAATGGCTTATTTCACAGACATAGAACAAACATTTCAAAAATTTATATGGAACCATAAACGACCCCGAATAGCTGCTGCAATTTTGAGAAAGAAGAGTAAAGTAGGAGGGGTCACAATACTTGACACTAAACTATACTACAAGGCCACTGTAATCAAAACAGCCTGGTACTGGCATAAAAACAGGCACATGGACCAATGGAACAGAACAGAGAGCCCAGAAATAAGGCCAACTCTCTACAGTCAATTAATATTTGACAAAGGAAGCAGAAACATAACATGGAATAAATATAGCCTCTTCAACAAATGGTGTTGGGAGTACTGGACAGCTACGTGCAAAAAAATGAAACTCGAGCACCAACTTACACCTTATACAAAAATAAATTCAAGGTGGATAAAAGACTTAAATATAAACTGTGACACCATTAAAGTCCTAGAAGAGAACGTAGGTAGGAAAATCTCAGATATTTCACGCAGAAACTTTTTTACTGTCATGTCCCCTAGAGCAAGGGACATAAAGGAAAGAATAAACAAATGGGACCTCATCCAAATAAAAAGCTTTTGCACAGCTAAAGAAAACAGGATCAAAATAAAAAGAGAACCAACTGTATGGGAAAACATATTTGCCAATGATACCTCAGACAACTGTTTAATCTTCAAAATATATAAAGAACTTACATGACTCCACTCTAAGAAGACAAGCAACCCAATTAAAAAATGGGCAAAGGACTTGAGCAGACACTTCTCCAAGGAGGACATACAGAAGATCCAAAGACACATGAAATGATGTTCAATATCGCTATCTATCAGAGAGATGCAAATTAAAACCACAATGAGATACTACTTCACACCAGTCAGAATGGCCATCATAAACAAAGACACAAACAACAAGTGTTAGAGAGGTTGTGGAGAAAAGGGGACCCTGGTGCACTGTTGGTGGGACTGCAGACTGGTACAACCACTATGGAAAGCAGTGTGGAACTTCCTCAGAAAACTAAAAATGGATCTGCCTTTTGACCCAGCAATTCCACTGCTGGGACTCTATCCTAAGAACACTAAAACACCAATACAAAAGAACCTTTGCACCCTGGTGTTCATAGCAGCACATTTTACAATAGCTAGGTGCTGGAAGCAACCTAGGTGCCCATCAGTAAACGAATGGATCAAAAAACTATGGTACATGTACACAATGGAATTCTATGCAGCAGAAAGAAAGAAGGAGCTCCTACCCTTTGCAACAGCTTGGATGGAGCTGGAGAGCACTATGCTAAGTGAAATAAGTCAGGCAGTGAAAGACAAATACCAAATGACCTCACCTTTAATAGGAACCTAAACAACAAAACAAAGAAACAAGCAAAATATAACCAAAGACACTGAAATAGAGGACAGACTGACAGTGACCAGAGGGGAGAGAAGAGGGAATTTCAGGGGAGAATGGGTAGGGTTTACAGGAACAAATTTAGGGACACATGGACAAAAACTAGGAGGAGGGTGGAGGGGGAAGTGGGGAAGGTTGGGTGGGTGGGCTGGAATGGGAGTAAAAGGGAGAAAACTGTACTTGAACAATGATTACAATTTAAAAAATAGGAAAAAAAAGAGAAAAAAATAATAACCATTCTAGCATGTGCGAGGTTCACAGACCTAGGCAGGCCTAGGAGGAATGGAAAATCATCAGGCAAGAAAATTGTACCGCGGGAAACTGTAGCCTGGGAAAATGCCTGCCTGGAAAACTGCCTGCTGACGCTACCCAGGACAAACAGATGCCTGGCTCAGATTGGGGTCTGGGGTCAGCCTACCAGGCATAACAGGATGCAGCTTTAACTTGAGCCTGACAAGATGTATTAAGAACAATGGTCAGCAGAAATGGCACCCAGCAACCAGCTCTAGCCAAACACACTCTGACACCCCAACCAATTACCCTTAGTGGGTTTTTGCACTTAAAAACCCTGCCCTAAGAACAACCAAGAGTGTCCTAACCTCCATTCATTGGCTCCCCAATCCCTCTAGGTTGGCCCCCCCCCCCCCCCCCCCCCGCAAGTCTT